>NW_018408850.1:74732-121465 GCF_002113885.1 Mizuhopecten yessoensis | reverse complement strand
GGTCCTGACAGTGTACTTGGTAATTATATCAACTGTGGTCCTGACGGTATGCTTGGTAATTATATCAACAGTGGTCCTGACAGTATACTTGGTAATTATATCAACTGTGGTCCTGACAGTATACTTGGTCATTATATTGACTGTGGTCCTATTAAAATGTTGACCCTAAAGATTAACTGAATTTCATATTTTGACTTCCAATATTTTAATTTTAATTTCAATATTCCAATGCAGAATGTCTCTGACTCATAATATGTTAATCCTATTGAAAACACTGGTTTACTTTTTTGTTTATCAAGGGACATAACCTGGTTTGTCACTATAATAATTGCTCTTCTTTCCACCAGGGGGAGCTATACCTGCCGAGCTGGGTGAGATGGATGGGCGAGATGCTGCAGCTGCCACCATAGGACTTGTTAATGGTACGAAAAACAAAGTTACAAAAATCATGTGGAAATCTAAAAATAAGTATTCATACAGATAGTGTTTTTGCTAACCGTCTTCGTCCGTCTTCGTCCGTCCTCATGTGTCGTCTGTTGACATTTTACATTTTCAACTTAAGCTGAAATACTGTCAAAGGGATTTCATTTATTTTTCCTGGAAATGTTACTGACATCTCCCTGACTAAGGTTTGTTATTTTTTGGGTCGCTCCTAAATCCAATATGGCCGCCAATGCCGCCATTTAAAAAAAAACTATTTTAAACTTAAAGTCAAAATCTAATTGGACGATTTAACTGAAACCTTGTAGGAATGAATGACTCATAGTCCTGACAAAGTGTTGTTATTTTTTGGATCTATCAGAAATCTAATATGCCCAGCCAATGCCGCCATTTTGAAAAACTATTTACTAGGTCAAGGTCACCGTTACTATTTATAGAAAATTGTCAAACAGTGAGATACATTTTCTGTTGCAAAGGGCTTTCATGTGTTTCACACTTCTCTAGTTTTACTCAAACTTGGTAGTGATAATTGACTGATGGACCTCGCACTGGTGAAATACATGTATTTGTATGGCAAATAATGTACTATTACATTATTCTCCTTTGACATCATTATTTCAACAACAACAGCAACAAAATACTGTAGGACTCAGGTGACCGTTAAGGCCCATGGGCCTCTTGTTGTCAGAAACTTAGCATTGATTATATACCATGAGAAGAAACAAGCATATCTTAGCCATAAAGACAACCTTTTAACTGTAAATAAGTCTTAACTCATTCACCACTTTTTTTTAATTACAATCATTAATCACTCTTAAGGGAGAAACAATCACTTACTGGTACATGTATCTTGCAGGTTTTGGAAGTGTTGGAACGTTTATGGAAGGACCAATTATCGGTGTGATTTCCACGTGGTACGGCTGGTCAGGGATGTTCTACTTCATGATAGCGCTATCCTTTCTAGGGACGTTTTCTGTGTACCGTGCTGCAGGAAAACATAATAAGTCTAGGATGAGGACAATACCTGAGGCAGAGCCACTAAAACTTGACACAGACAACTCTGTATAGGCAAACTGACCAATAGGAACACAGTTTATTTTTCAAATGGTGTTGTCTGAACATTGGAATTCCATAGCACATGTTTTTTTTTTAAATTTATCATTCATTCTTTATATTCACAGATTTGGTTTTAGATTTATTTCTGTACTATAAACCGAGAATTTTTCGTCACTGTTTAACTTTGGCCTTTTTCACCCTACATGATGAGGGCAAATGTGGCACGAGAGCAAATATCTACATTGGCTATATCATTTTGTTGTTTCATAAAAAAAACGAGATTAAGTAAGTTTTTATTCTGGTTGTTTCGCCTTTTCGCAGCATAGAGACAAAACAGCGAAATGGCACAAATCTTACTGTGATGACATCATCATGGAAAAGATATCACCATTAAATAACCACGACAAATATTCAGGTATCTGCATTTATGTGGTTCTATTTATAGGGAATTGAATATAGAATATTGGATTATACTGGTGTATATCATTATATATGTAGATAAACAATGCTTGTCTTTCCTCAGTGTGCTGGTTTAAAATGCACACCAAAATAGAGGGGAGGGGTATTGTTGGGTAATATAACCATGCTGCCCTTCTGTCTGTACATCTGTTTACTTCGTGTTGCAACATGTTAAACATTTCTAAATAGAATCTTCAATGGGGTGTTTGTTAGTGTTGAGAATCATTTATAAAAAACATTTCGGTAGTTCTAACCGTTTGTTAATCCAACAGCCCATCTTTTTAGCCCACCATCATCTGATGGTAGGCTATTCAAATTACCCTGCGTCCGTTGTCCTTCGTCCGCCGTCCGTCGTCCGTCGTCCGTCCGTAAACAATTCTTGTTATCGGTATTTCTCAAGAAGTACCAGAGGGATCTTTCTCAAATTTTATATGCAGGTTCCTCATGGTCCTTAGCTGTGCAGGGCAACTTTTGAGACTGATCGGATAAACAACATGGCCGACAGGCAGCCATCTTGGATTTTGATAGTGAAAGTTTGTTATCGCTATTTCTCGGGAAGTACGGGAGGGATCTTTCTCAAATTTTAAATGTAGGTTCCCCTTGATCCCTCGTTGTGTATGTTATATTTTGAGACTGATCATAAAAACAAAATGGATTAAAAGAAGAACTAAACAGATCTTTCTCATATTGCAATGATCGATTCTATTTCTTTCACATTAAGTACTGTACTAGTAAATATGTGAAATGACAAACTCACTTTGAAGGTTGGCTTTCATACACATCAGTATTAAGTTTAGATCAAAAGTTACCTCAAGGTGCATTTACTGTTAACATGACTCGATCAAACAGATTAGAGGAAAGAAGAGAAAAGATCGAACTAACAAAGAACTAATGAAGATGGGACAAAGGTGGGCGCCAAGATCCCTCTGGGATCTCTTGTTTAAACTTCTCCCACACATTTTGATAAATCGTAGAGATAGGGTATATGTGAAAAGTATCATATAAAGACATGAATATCTTAAAATGGGAATGCTGCATTAAATCACAGAAAACGATTAGAATGTTATGACAGTTATATATGAGCCTTTCCCTTCCTCCAGTACAACATTTGAACATAACCACTTGATTTTAAATATGAACGAAGGGAGGCAATTCCTATATATTTAAAGGAAAATATGAACAAGAAATAACTTTGTGCTTGAAAAGTCAAGTATCTACAACCCTATCCTAAAATTGCAGTACACAGCATTCTTATAGTCACTAGTTTCATGTTTTTCACTTTCTGACTTAAGTTTAATGTCACCATAATATGTTGCAGGCATATGATGCTTCACCATGTAGTGCTTTTGTATGGTAGTTCGATTTGTTGTTTGATTTTTCTTAGATTTTAAACAAGTTTGAATAGTGGGTGATTTTTTTTCTTCTTTTCTGAATTTAAAAAATAAGTCTTGTTAGACTCTAAAAAGTTGCATATTGTTTTTAACAAAAAATATCTGTTTCGTTTTTTGGTTCCATATTATTGAAAATTAGCCTGCCACTGAAATTGATAGTCTTATTTTATTGCTTAAAATGAAATGCCAGATATACCAAGAATAGATTAATGGTTAAGATTTACAGGTATTTAAAGGGTTATTTTGTAATCAAACCTTTCACCATCTCCAGACTCTGATTTCTCCCTAAGGGTGGGAGACCTGAGGGTTGATATTAGCCCAAGGGTGGGAGACCCAAGGGTCGATATCAGCCCAAAGTTCGGAGACCCGAGAGTTGATATTAGTCCAGGGTTGGAGACCCGAGGGTTGATAACAGCCCAAGGGTTGGAGACCTGAGGGTTGATATCAGCCCAAAGGTGGGAGACCCAAGGGTTGATATCAGCCCAAGGGTGGGAGACCCAAGGGTTGATATTAGCACAAGGGTGGGAGGCCCAAAGTTCGGAGACCCGGGGTTGATATTAGTCCAGGGTTGATAACAGCCCAAGGGTGGAGACCCGAGGTTTGATATCAGCCCAAGGGTGGGAGACCCGAGGGTTGATATTAGTCCAAGGGTGGGAGACCCGAGGGTTGATATCAGCCCAAAGTTCGGAGATCCGAGGGTTGATATCAGCCAGGGTTGGAGACCCGAGGGTTAATATCAACACAAGGGTGGGAGACCTGAGGGTTTATATCAGCCAAAGGGTGGGAGACCTGAGGGTTGTTATCAGCCCAAGGGAGGGAGACCCGAGGGTTGATATCGGCCCAAGGGTGGGAGACCCGCAGGTTGATTTCAGCCCAAGGGTGGGAGACCCGAGGGTTGATATCAGCCCAAGGATTGGGAGACCCGAGGGTTGTTATCAGCCGAAGGGAGGGAGACCCGAGGGTTGATATCAGCCAAAGGGTGGGAGACCCGAGGGTTGATATCAGCCCAGTGGTAGGACTCCTGAGGGTTGATATCAAGCCAAGGGAAAAAGACTTGAGGATTTGATAACAAACCAAGGACAGGGGACTGGAGGGTTGATATCAGCCAAAGAATGGAAGACCCGAGATTTGATATCAAGCAAAGAGCAGGGGACTTTTAGGATTTATATTAGTTGGAGGAATTATGAAGGGTGCGATAACAAGGCAGTCATATTGTATAATCTTTTTGTGATGTACATTTTGCAAAACCAAAAAATGAAGGTTTCATCAAACAATTTTCGTATTTTTAATGAACGATCACTTTTGGGGTGTTTTTTTTTTTAGGGCCCCGGGGGTATCAGTAATTTCAAATAAAACCAATTTTATATAAATGTAATATTTGTATACATAGTATTTGCTGTTCAGATTTCTTATCTCTAATTTGTTGAGTATACTACCAGTGTCTTAGTTTTGTGATCACTCACATGAATATCAAATTGTGGAGTTGTTTTTTATATCAAAATGATGTGTGTTTGACTTTTTTAATACGTAAGTATTATTTACAGTGTATATGTGCACGTGTAGCTCTATATAAATCTTAATCCATGTTTTTGTTTAATATTAGTGTATTATAGTTGATTGTATCAAAGCTCAACTAAACCAATGAAGTTTTTTTTATCAATGCGGTGTTTGACAAACACATTGTGTTTCACCTACAGTCAGATAGTAGTACGGTATTATGTTGTTTGTCTCCTGCTCCGTAAGTCTGAAACAGTGTTATTCTGCTGAATATTTTTTTCTTTTTGAATGATTGACGTTTTATTTATGATAGTTTGGTGAACATAAAGTTGGCTATATAATGTTATATATAATCCTCCCCCTAATCTTTGTTTTAAAACATATTTGACTTGAGCAAGGCTACTAACGCAAAACAATAATAATATAATAATAATAATTTGAGGTTCTTATATTAGATCGTCTCAAAGCGGTTCACAAATTATTATCCCTGGTTATAGGGCCTTTGTAATTACAAACCAGTATCTTTCTCAACTCCCTGGGGAGCATACAGTCGATGCTGCCATTTCGGCGCTCACAGCTAGCATTCAACAATTCTAGCACTGCCAAACCACGTACCCATTTACAGCTGAGTAGACTGGAACAAGCCGAGTAAAGTATCTTGCTCAAAGGTACAACACAGTGTCGTGACTCAAACCCACAACCCTTCGGTCAGGAGCCCAGCGGCCTACCACTAGACTACAACGCCTCCGAACAAGATGTACTTGTATGACTACTACTGCTAGTACTTGTATGACTACTACTGCTAGAAGTTGTATGATTACTACTGCTAGTACTTGTATGACTACTACTGCTAGTACTACATTGACTACTACTGCTAGTACTACATTGACTACTACTGCTAGTACTACATTGACTACTACTGTTAGTACTACATTGACTACTACTGTTAGTACTACATTGACTACTACTGTTAGTACTACATTGACTACTACTGTTAGTACTACATTGACTACTACTGTTAGTACTACATTGACTACTACTGTTAGTACTACATTGACTACTACTGTTAGTACTACATTGACTACTACTGTTAGTACTACATTGACTACTACTGTTAGTACTACATTGACTACTACTGTTAGTACTACATTGACTACTACTGTTAGTACTACATTGACTACTACTGTTAGTACTACATTGACTACTACTGTTAGTACTACATTGACTACTACTGTTAGTACTACATTGACTACTACTGTTAGTACTACATTGACTACTACTGTTAGTACTACATTGACTACTACTGTTAGTACTACATTGACTACTACTGTTAGTACTACATTGACTACTACTGTTAGTACTACATTGACTACTACTGTTAGTACTACATTGACTACTACTGTTAGTACTACATTGACTACTACTGTTAGTACTACATTGACTACTACTGTTAGTACTACATTGACTACTACTGTTAGTACTACATTGACTACTACTGTTAGTACTACATTGACTACTACTGTTAGTACTACATTGACTACTACTGTTAGTACTACATTGACTACTACTGTTAGTACTACATTGACTACTACTGTTAGTACTACATTGACTACTACTGTTAGTACTACATTGACTACTACTGTTAGTACTACATTGACTACTACTGTTAGTACTACATTGACTACTACTGTTAGTACTACATTGACTACTACTGTTAGTACTACATTGACTACTACTGTTAGTACTACATTGACTACTACTGTTAGTACTACAACGACTACTACTGTTAGTACTACATTGACTACTACTGTTAGTACTACATTGACTACTACTGTTAGTACTACATTGACTACTACTGCTAGTACTACATTGACTACTACTGCTAGTACTATCTTAATGTAGTACTAGTAGTAGACCTTCTCATATTTCCCTTTATAAAAGGTTAATGCAATCAATATAAGCATCTGTGGTGTGTGAGTAAATTTGAAATGATCAAAACTTGAATATGTATATTAAATGAATAAGTGAGAGAGTGAGGCCCAGAACGTCATGGCAGCAATTAAGACGTTATCACATTGTTATCCTTTGGATAATATATGGTAAATGGATAGCTTTTATGCAATGTTTATGTAGAGGCATTTGGCATTAAGGCTTGTTATCTGAATCATGTGTTTTATATAGGCAATTAACAGTTAATTATTCTATCCGTGCCATGTGTTGTAACTTGTCTATCACTTTTGTACCATGTGTTTTACTAGACTGAGGCAGTTAACGGTTAATTATAATATCAGAGTCATGTTTTCCACGTTTTACAGCTGAACGGTGTGATTTTGGTTCACCTGGTACAAAGTGACTGACCTTAAGTAATGATGCAGTGTTCATTTTCTGTCTAAAAATCCATAAGGCAATGATTGATGATGAGTTATGGCATATGACATATAGTTTGTTTGGGCTAAATACCATCATGTTTGATTCAATGTTACGGTGGTCAAATGTGGAAATGTTTTAAACAACTTTTAAATTTTCATTATATCTAGAATAATGATATTTGGTATGTAGCTTGCTGTTTTAAAGGGCTATCTGCAGAGTAATTATATTAAGCTTGTTCCATAAAAGGAAGAAAACCTAACAAACTTGTGTAAATTAATTACATATAACTATCTTTCTAAGTAACAGGGTTGAAATGTAATTTAATATTCTTACAAGGTCTTATAAAAGATTTCCAAATACTTGCACTGTAGTTTAAATATAATTTGCTTGTAGTTTGCTGGTAAGAAAGTGCTATCAATTATTTTTCAATTAAAGCACAATGACCTTGACCCACTTTCAATGTCACAGGGGTTAAAAGAGTTTGAAACATAGCAGCTACTTCTAAAGGCTTAGAGTTGTAATGTTATGACGGTTGCTTCCTAGGATCAGAGGCTACCAAAATGCAACTTTGTTCAAGAGAACGAAAACATGAGTAAAATTTGTTGAGATCTTTCAACAAAGGTTCTTTTGATAGAGGTGATTGATGAGAGATGTTCAATAACATTGTTCCGTCTTTATTATTTTTAAGATCAGAAGCTTTGGTTCATCATGTAGCCCACCATCCATGTATGTAGACAATTTGCTAAAAATATAAAACTATTTGTAATTGTTAAAGCGAAAAACAGTTTCTTATAAAATTCATACTACATTTGTACTTGTCAAACTTGAATAAGGTTATTGTTCTTCTCATCCCCTAAGCTTACTGAAAGAACTTTTTTGAACTGATTTCTTATCTGTGCAGTAATAATGTGCCTTGATCATGAGAAGATTGTGAAAAACAATGATTTTGAGAATGATGTTGTAGATTAATATTTAAGACAAGCTCCGGTGCCACTTTATTTTGTATTCTAGAGTGTGAAGTAGCGTTAGACATTGTTTGAACACCAGTGATCTGGTAGACGTGAGGTCAGTGTCCATTGTCAGGGCACTTTATGTCGGACCTTAACCCTTTCACCCCTATAGAACTTTAGTAGACTCTCCCATACATTGATCTGGATGAGTCCATTATGGTCTACAGTGGTGAAAGGGTTAAACAAGGTCTTAAAATATTGTATTGATATTTTATTTCAGGCAGACCTGGAAATGTCTATGTGGTGACCCTAACCCTTACCACGGGTTGTAAATATTATGAAGTCTATTATTCTCCATATATAATATATATAATAAATACCTGGTATATAGATAAACGATTATAATATTTAATAATTTAATCTTGCTTGTATCAAGCATTTTCATTGGCTTTGTTTTTCCTTCTGGTTCATATGTGTTATATATATACATTGCACATGGATGCATGCATGCATAATTCACATTAAACAGCAAAGATTATTGTAATGTTTGCTGTTTACAAGTTTATTGTTTTTCCTCAGATACATTAAAATGTTCAACATGAGGTATCAGAGTATAATAGTACACATGTGATGACAAAAAGGATGACAAGTTCACAAAACAGTATAATCATGATACATATTACAACAGTTTGTTAATTGTTTCCAACAAAAGACATTCCATTTAATACTGTCGTGTTACAAAATGACAACAGACCACTCATTTTAATTTGAGACGGATTTTTTCTATAATACAGAGGAATGTATTTTTCTCTAAGCTCTACAATTACTAAAGGGCCTGTTTCCAGTAATGTTAATTCTCCATAGGAGCCTGCCCCCGCATAATTTCTTATCTAGCTCAACTACTGTTTTTTTCTTTTCCGAAGAATAATTTTACACCTTTCCGACACCCAGATTTCATAATTTCAGTGAAATGTATTTTTATAAAGTTGTCAATTTCAGCATATAAGACATAAGTTCGTAAATAAAAGAAGGTTATCTCGAAATTGTAATNCGGTATATAGATAAACGATCATAATATTTAATAATTTAATCTTGCTTGTATCAAGCATTTTCATTCGCTTAAAAATTTATGTTATAAGCCCATAATGTAAAACATTACGTCGCCATTTGTGACGCCACTTTTGATTGGCTGATACAGCAGCGCAATAATTTCTAAGAGAAAAGAGTCCATCAATAAAAGTGGATTGTGTATAGTAGATAAAATTATAAGGATTAACTTGAATATATTTTTCATGTTATGGAGCTATAACACAAAAAACCGGAGTGTACTCTCATCATAAACCACTTCGCGGTTTATTTAGAGTACACTCCGTTTTTTTGTGTTATATCTCCATAACATGAAAATTATATTCAAGTTAATCCTAAAATAATATATAATATATAAATAGGAAATTGCGTGTGGATGATTTCACACTGATTCCAACCAGGCAATAAACTCAAGCATTTTCACAATGAAAATTTCCCCTTTTACAGTAAACAGTTGTAGGAGATGGCTTCAGGAAGGAAAACAGATAAGCAAAGATGTCGTGAAGACTTCTGTAGCTACACATACATTTTTAGATGTGAACAAAATTATCATTTAGTTTTCATCACATAGGAACTGAAATACTTGATGTTTATGAGAAGTTCGGCAAGTTATAAAGCTACCTAGCTACTCATCACTTGAAGCTGGTTGAGGTTGGGAACACTCCCACTTGCTATGTTTTATGAGAAATTAAATAAATCTGTCACTATAATAATGAATGCTTTTTGATAATACACATGAATTCCTTTTTTATTTATTTACTCTTTGTAGTTAGTGCACGTTTATTCAAATCTCATTCCTGTTCATTATAAACTTATCATTAGGCTTGTTTTGACAATCGTATTGCTTAGCGCTTGAAGATTACAATAAGTTTAGCACAAATGAAATTAGCTGCAGGCTTATATATATATTTCACATCTTTTGTAAAAAATATTTTTGTGACTTTAAATTGTTTATCAATGGGACTTGATTAAGGAACCAATTTTTTAGTTTTGTTTTTCCTTCTGGTTCGTATGTGTTGTATATATACATTGCACATGGATGCATGCATAATTCACATTAAACAGCAAAGATTATTGTGATGTTTGCTGTTTACAAGTTTATTGTTTTTCCTCAGATACATTAAAATGTTCAACATGAGGTATCAGAGTATAATAGTACACATGTGATGACAAAAAGGATGACAAGTTCACAAAACAGTATAATCATGATACATATTACAACAGTTTGTTAATTGTTTACAACAAAAGACATTCCATTTAATACTGTCGTGTTAAAAAATGACAACAGACCACTCATTTTAATTTGAGACGGATTTTTTCTATAATACAGAGGAATATATTTTTCTCTAAGCTCTACAATTACTAAATTTGTAAATTGAATAAATAATGAAATTCGTCGCCTAGCTCATTTTTACATAGAGTGTATTTTCTGTCTTGTTTTCGAATATTATGCCGTTTCAATGGGAAATTTCATATTAGAACATCTAAATTTGCATAATATTGATCTGTTTTTTTCAGGAAGGCGAGTCAAATAAGGCTCAAGTTCATGTTTCTTCTTAAAGTTACCATAGAGTTCTCCTCGAGATGAATTTTGAATGTTTGCGTGCCATCTTTGTAAAAATTGATCAATACAAATTTGTTTGACAGTGTTTTTGTTATAATATTTACTAATAGGTTCCTTTTTTATAAAAATAGAACTTTGTCTGACTTCATCAAAACACATTTTTAGCCCAGGTGGGCTATTCAAATCACCCTGCGTCCGTGGTCCGTCCGTCCGTCGTCCGACCTTAAACAATTCTTGTTTTCCGTATTTCTTAAGAGGTACCAGAGGGATCTTTCTCAAATTGTATATGTAAGTTCCCCTTGGTCCTTAGCTGTGCAGGGCAACTTTTGAGACTGATCGGATAAACAACATGGCCGACAGGCAGCCATCTTGGATTTTTGATAGTGAAAGTTTGTTATCGCTATTTCTCGGGAAGTACCAGAGGGATCTTTATCAAATTTTATATGTAGGTTTCCCTTGTTCCCTTGTTGTGCAGCAGTGCCTGAATTGGACGGTCGCCTGCTCGCCAATGGCGGTTAAAGTATTGCTCGAGCGACCACAAGTTGTCAAAAGTGAGGTAGTCACTGGCCCAACAAAAATAGTTTGGGTGACTGTCGAAAAAATTAATGAATAAAAGAAATTATAGCCCCTTCCATATTAACTGTGGGGCAGTACATTTTTTCAGTTGTCATTATTTCGATCTGAATTGAACTGTCCGTGATTAAGAAAATGTGATTAATTTTTTTTCTGATTTCCTATATAAATACTGCCAGGGTGTCTTCTTTGAGGCGCGAGTTTTGTGTATTTCTTTTTGGGAAGACCTGAATGGAGTGGATCATGTCAGGTTTTAACTAGGGTTGAAGAAATGGGATCTCTTGTTATATATTCTAACCATTTCAACTTACACAAATTATTGGCTTGACGTTTTAACATTAACCTATACATATGGCAACTAAGTTCAGAGGTATTCATTAAGAGTGAGGTATAAAAAGTCATCATTCTCAACTTAACAGCTATCTCAAGAGGATATTGACCTTATTCACCATAAATCATAAAGTTTGGAGTAGAAGTTCGCAGGCCCAAAATTCGCCTGCAAAATTTCAAATGAGTTTGTTCTACTATTTTGATATTTTCGTAACCCCATATTTCAGATCCATATAACAATATAGGACTAACTAGGGTATGAAATAATTTAAGTTGCAAGTCTATTGGAAGATGTTGATTTTTAGCTCACCTGGCACGAAGTGCCAAGTGAGCTTATGCCCTGGCGCGGCGTCCGTCGTCCGGCCGACCGGCGTTAATATTTTACTTTAAACAACTTCTTCTGAATAACCAAAATGCCAAGGGTGATGATATTTAGTCAGTAGCATACTAGGATCAAGGGCAAATAAGTTTGATTATATGTATGACCTTGAATCATATTAAAGGTCACAAGGAGCAAATATGTTCAAAATATTTAAACAACTTGTTCTGTATAACCAAATGGCTCAGGATGTTGATATTTAGTCAGTAGCATGCTGGGATCAAAGACTACTATGTTTGTTAAAGTGAATGACTTTGACTCATATTCAAGGTCACAGGGGTCAAATTTGTTTAAAATCTTTAAACGACCTCTTCTAAATAACCATGGGTCCCAGGATGTTGATACTTTGCAAGTTGCATCCTGAGATGAAAGGCTATAAAATTTGTTCAACATAATGACTTTGTTCGACTTTCAATAGCAGGGGTGAAAAAAAATAACAGGTTCTTTTGAATGAATTTTAATCATAAATACTGATATTTTGCCTGTAGCTTTATTTTAGATCTCTTTTAAGGTTACAAGTGTGAGATTTATACCAGGTGAGCGATGCAGGCCCATTGGACCTCTTGTTTATATTACGATATACAGAAAAATGGATTTTTGGGCTTGCTCACAAAGCTTTCGTTTACATTTCAAAAAGCTACCATTGTAATTAAATGTCGCACCCAGATAGCTAAAATTGTCCACTTCTTCTATGACCCTACCGTTAATTCTAAATACATGGTTATTATTAGATTTGCGTTTACAGAATACAAGTATTTTTGTTTTCTTCACATTAACTTCTAATTTCCATATATCACAGTATTTTTGGAAAACGTTAAGAGCATTTTGCAAACCTTCAGCAGAATCAGAAAGAAGAATTGTCGTCAGGGT
This sequence comes from Mizuhopecten yessoensis, assembly GCF_002113885.1. Taxonomy (NCBI): domain Eukaryota; kingdom Metazoa; phylum Mollusca; class Bivalvia; order Pectinida; family Pectinidae; genus Mizuhopecten; species Mizuhopecten yessoensis. Next base: position 108,499 of record NW_018408850.1, on the reverse strand, counting down.
AAGATCCACAAACATATTCAGCTCGGTCTGAAATTCATCTTTCAATTGTTCTAAGGGAAGTGAACTATTGGCTCTAAAAAGGTCTTCCATGTCATTAAGGTAGATAGAAAATAAAAAGGGGGAAAACTAGACAAGGAAATAACTCGGACTTGGTGTTTTTTTAATTCTACACATGATTTGATATTTTCATACCTGTTTTTGATAATAGTAAAGCATTTGCCTCTAATTTTGCTTTTATATAGTTTTCTGAATAGTCCTACTCTCCAAACCGTATCAAACGCTTTTCTAAAATCGATAAATGTCGTATACAGTTTTTTGTTATTGGCCAAATATAAAGATAACAGCGTGTGCAATACAAAAATATTGTCAACAGTGGAGTGACCTTTACGGAAGCCTGCTTGATTAGGAGAGATTATATTATGTTTATCTGAGTAGTCATTAAGCCTGTTGTTCAAAATATGTGTAAACAGTTTCCCGAGACAACTTATCAGTGTGATACCCTGGTAGTTATCTGGGTTTTTAGGGTCACCCTTTTTCTTATAAATTGGTTTTATTATCCCAATTGTCCAGGATTCAGGGATCACTCCAGAGTTAAAAATAAGGTTAAACAGTTTACATATTATATTACTAGACGTGCTTCATTAGGTAGATATTTGATATTTTCGTTCAAAACCTGATCCATACCCAGTGACTTACCACTTTTGAGCTCCTTAATACTTTTATTTACTTTATCAAGCGTAATTTCCCTATTTAGATCATCATCATCATCATCATCATCACCATCATCATCACCATCGTCACCATCATCATCTTCATCATCGACATCCTCACCATCACCATCTTCATCATTTTCATCTTCATCATCCTCATCCTCATCATCACCATCTTCAGCATCACCATCACCATCATCATCTTCATCATCGTCATCCTCATCATCATTGTCATTTAACTCTTTGAAAAAGTTACATAGGACATCTAATAAAATTTCATTATCTTTGTTTAAAAAAAAAATTAAGAATTTTCCAAAATTCCCCTGGATTGTGTTTGGCCGACGCGCGTAAGTTGTGCGCACATTTCGATATATATTCTTTAAAACATTTTTTTTAATTGTTTCCGGTATGATTTAGCGCATTTGTTCATTTCATTCTTACTTTCATTACATTTGCTTAAGCTGTGCCTTGACCGACTCTTGTTAAATGCAGATCTAGTAGCTTTACATTTCTTGTCAAACCATGGTTTATATTTAGATGTTACTTTCGGTTTTGGCCTGTTACCAGCGCTTACATACGTTTTAACCGCCATAGTTATCCGAGCAGGAATAAATAAATAAAACATAGAAAATATATTAACTAATATGTAGGGACATACGTCTCTAATATGTAAGGACATACAGATAGATGAAAGGGGTGTCCATAGGCATGCTGCCCTGGAAAATTGAAATCATACATGTTCTCGGGTGCATTTTGGTGCATTTCCAGGTTCTAAGTAAAAGATTTGATAAAACCTGTTTTTGATATAACTTCCGCGGAAAACACCAGATTTTTCCGTTAAAAAAACCCCTGGAGATTTAAACATCATTTTAACATTTTCTCCCCTTTTGAGTGACTAAAAAATTACAATTTAAGATGTCATAAGACACTTTCAACATTATTGGAGTTTGTGTTATCTGCAGGAAACCAAAGCATTCCTCCAATGTACTGCTGCTGTCAGTAATCACTATACAACGTGTTTCCAATGTTAATGGCGGCTTACCCTTAACAATCCAAACTGTTTGTGGAATTAAGACCTATTATGAAAAAACATGGAGCACACTATATGAGAAATTTGTTTATTTACACGAATACACCAAGTAACACAATCAGAGATCGTTATAAAAGTCCCCCAAACTGCCTCCTTAGTCGCAATAATATACATTGGAAAGAGTTTGCGATGCCAAAATACACTTACATACTAAGTTTGAGCAAAATCTGACGGAGGGGCCCCATTGATATCACCTTGGCGTACACCTATAAATTAAATGTAGTAATAATATTAATACCCGGCCGCGTATTTTTCTGACGAAGCTACGTTATCGCACCTACTATATATATATTTAAATGTGTCAATCAATAAAAGTCCACAGCGGCCGTGTTTAATAACTTATCAGAAAATAAAAAGCGTTGTGCACATGCACGCCAATGTTCATGTGATTGTTTTTAGTTTCCGGCAAGAAGTCTTCAAGATGGAAAAGTAATAAAAAAAAAAAAAGGAACTCGTTTGGTCTGGGAGATTTAAAAATAAAAGTTGTTTTATTTAGCACAAAGTTATTATTTTCCTATGCAGTCAGGATCTGTAAGGTGGTCGGGTGGTGCAGTGGATAGCGCACTCGCCAAGGCGGCCGGGGTTCGATTCCCCGATCGGACGTGAAAAGGTTGGGGTCACCTGCCCGACCACGTGGGTTTTCTCCGAGTACTTCGGTTTCCTTCCAAACTAAGACCCATTCCATTTCTCAACTAATTCTGGTCATCTGTGTTGTTTTAAGTCGGCTACTTGTTTCAGTCTGTTGTTTATTGATTCTGAACTCTGAAATCAAGTCGTCTGAAGAGATTTAATGACAAATGCTTTTGATTTTAGTTCAAGAAGTTTGTCCCAATATTGTCGGAAATCGTTTTTTGAAAATATTGGGTTCAAGATCATTTTTTTCTTTTGGCATATCACATATCATTTTGCTGAAGACAGTAGCATATTCAGCAAAAATGATACCGGAAATCCTTTGTCGGTCTTTCAGAGATGTGCCATGTTTTTCAAGGAACCTATTAAATTTTCTTTTATGTGTTTTGTACATTTTTTTGTTATTTTTCATGTCTCGGTAAACTTTATCTCTAACTTGTCTTGTTGATAGAGGACCTAGCACACCGTTATCTTTGGCTTGCAGGTAACACACTTCAGTGGCTAACTCAGTTTAAGCTAGGGCAGCACAATCTTCCAATCTTGAGGGTCTGTTCTGACACAATTATTCTCCAAGCTGATAATGATAGATTCCTCGCACTTCCACGACATATGCATTGCAACATCATCGCTTAGTGAACTAACATCCTTGACCTGTGTGATCTCGATGCTTGGATCGCTGAGAACAGACTGAATGAAGCGGTATGTTGGTTCAATGATGGCCCTGAACATATTGGCATACACGAAGTGTGTTTGCTGCATGGAATCTTGTGAGTGTCGACCGAAGGGCCAAGCGTGGGTTGCTTAGAAGATGGAGATCAGTACATTGCACCTTCAGCAGTATTGAAACCCCATTCCACATCCCATGATAACAGATGCTCTGTCGGTCCCGAAGGCACAAAGCTTGTTGAACAGAAGATCTATGAGGACTGAAACAGTTATCCCTTTTATCTGTATCTCTATTTCCGTCAGGAAGCTCCACTTTAACTGTGGGTGCGGGCGGCCCACATTAATCGCCTGTTATAACATTTAGTCGGATAACGAAGACATTTTCTTTCCCCGTACATGCAGGAACAGTTAAAAGTAACAATGGAATGATTGTATAGAATATAAGCAAACCATACCTCACAACACACCTAAAGGGGCTTGAGCTAAAAGTTGTACTTAAGCTGCATGCTGTACCTATGTGTTATTCTGTGCGTTTAAGATATGAACTCGTGCACATCCACCGACACGTTATTAAAGCGATCACCAGTAGTATCAATGTGGTTCTGCTGACACACCGACCACTCTTGTTTGATTATAGATCTAGACTTGACGGTAATACAGAGAAATCAATACTTTATTGATTCGTTTGTTATGTCAATATCGACAAATGTTTTCTGCAATCCACACTACATTTATATTTAAAACGACCCTATATAGAGATGCTTAGGTTTGTTGGCTCTCGCTCTCGATGTAAATGTGTGGGTGATTTTAACATATCGGTCATTTACTGACTACCATGTGGCCTTACATTGGACTGGCTGTAACGTTTCATTGAATATGTCAATAACATCGGTTATGAGGTTTTAGTTAGGTTGACCTTCATCTTTGGTAAGGATTCGACAAGGCGGACAGAAACCAGTTGTAAGGTTTCACGTCGGTGAACCTACCCTGACTATTACGTATAGTTGTCACTAGATTGATTAAAAATTTACCGCTGCTGATTGGTTTTACTGAGGTAGACAAACCTCTGTTATCCCTCTAAACATAAGTTGTTATTTCACATTGATTTACAACAAATATTTANTTATAAAGTTTCAGCAGAGGGAATAGCTCCTGGTGTGTTTCAACAATGTAGATGAAGCTATGATAAGGTCACCGTGAGGTTTCACAGAAGACAAACACGGTTTCATCAAGGTCAACGTGAGGTTTCACCAAAGACGAATAAGGTTTCATCAAGGTCAACGTGAGGTTTCATTAAAGACGAACAAGGTTTCATCAAGGTCAATATGAGGTTTCATCAAAGACAAACACGGTTTCATCAAGGTCAACGTGAGGTTTCACCAAAGACGAATACGAATAAGGTTTCATCAAGGTCAACGTGAGGTTTCACCAAAGACGAACAAGGTTTCATCAAGGTCAACATGAGGTTTCACCAAAGACGAACAAGGTTTCATCAAGGTCAGCGTGAGGTTTCACTAAAGACGAACAAGGTTTCATCAAGGTCAACGTGACGTTTCACCAAAGTTGACACTGTGTTTCTTTAAGAGATCCAAAACTTCACAAGACTTCTTATGAACAATATTTTATCACGTGACTCTTCTAGTTACTTAACCAAGTGATTATCCAACTTCTTTCTACCATTCATAGTACCACTAAATAAGTACCACAGTCGTATTATGGTACTGTCTACTACAGAATCGGAACTCATGGAAGGTGAATTTTGAGAATTTAAAAGATATGTTGGTCAATCTTGAGCATTCTCTCCTCAAAAATGTTTCTTTTACAAGAACATCAGACTTATCTATCCTTTTTTCAACCATACCTCATGTCAAACTGAAAGAAACGCTCTCTCATTATGAGAGGTTTGTTTTCCAAGAAAAGCGAAAGACGATATAAATATATGCCGTGACATATCATGAGTTCAACTGACATAATTCAAGGCTCGGCAATTTAGCTTCGTGTATGATATATATTTTCAATTTTTATGAGCTAAAAATCAATGACCAATACACTTGCCTTATACAGCAAGATCTAATGTCCAATGTATACAGTATATGCTCTTATTAAACCGCAAGTCAGGGTGAAAGTTATATTTACTGACCAGACACATATAGTCAAAAATGATCCTGGTAAGACACTCACATGGTCAATAAAGATCCTGGTGAGACACTCGCATGGTCAATAAAGACACGGTAAGACCGTTTCAGTCAAAAAAGATCTTAGCAAGACTTCAACGTCAATAAAGATTCTGTTCAGACACTTGCATCGCCAACAACGATCCTGGTAAGACACTTACATCGTCAATGAATATCCTGGCAAGGCATTTACATCGTCAATAAAGATCATGGTAAGACACTTACATCGTCAATAAATATCCGGGAAAGACACTTTCTTCGGCAATTATCCCATAAAGATCACGGTTAGACACTTACATCGTCAATAAATATCCGGGAAAGACACTTTCTTCGGCAGTTATCCCATAAAGATCACGGTAAGACACTTACATCGTCAATAAAGATCATGGTAAGACATTTTCAGAGTGTATAAAGATCCTATCTAGATACATCATCTAGAGCCAATAGCGATCTATGAAATAACATTAAACTGTGTGCATCAACACAGTCCAATAGATGGGTTTAGATCAGTACGCTTGAGGATGCGGTCCGGATAACAAATTACACAATGCATATATATGCCGCCCATATACAATGGAGTCTTACAAATCTGGACACCTGGGCCGTTTTCGTTTAAACGGTCAAACCGGTCAGACCACTGTTGTTCGTTTATTAAATAAGGTCGGACCTAGTAATATGATGCTGCTTTCAGGCGAGCCTTGACAAAGCCTTGAAAGGCCTGCATTTATACCTGACATTGTTACATTTATAAACGGTGAAACCGGTTGTTCCGCATAAACGAACAAGCCTCCAGTACGTCGGAAATATTACCGCATGCACGCAAATATCCGGCTGGATTTGTGTGTTTTTTTTTATCGAGGTTCAATGTCTGACACTTATTGTTGCCAATATGACTCATTAAAGTACATGTAAATACAATCATTGTTGTACAGGGATCCGTATAATGTTTACATACATTGTTTTTTAATTTATATATTGAAAACGACAACAAGTTTAACTTTGTGCCCATGATATGTAAGGTTATCAAATTCCACACCATGGTGTAACAATGTTAGTTTGATCGGTCTATATGTATTCATATTATTAATGGGGATTTTTTAAATGAAATGTTCAAGAAATTTCCGGACTTCGAACTGTGTAAGTGAGTGACGAAGGAATGTGTGGTTTGAGGTGTGTACTAAGATCGATTACCTAGTAGGCTACGGGAGAGAGAGTTCCGTCTTGTATTACAATTGAATAAATATTGCATAATACGAGCTGAAAGCCGGATCTAAGAAGGATTGGCTGTCGCGTTGGTATGGTAGGTTGTGTGTCGGTAGTACATTTGTATGTACAAAGAATGACGAGACGTCGGTAAGATCCGGTATGATTAAGCAAACTTTCCGTATGAACCCTAGACAGGATGATGTTATATGTCAAACTATAAACAGTTGCTTAGATACACATCCTTTTTATATATCCGACAAACTGTGAGTGGACTGAATTTTCAAAATCAGGAACATATTTACACCGATAATTATATTGATGTATAGCTAGCCGGACATGTATGATTATGATCATTTTGACTTCCGGTGACCAGCTAGCCCAAATGACTGTTGGCTTGAGTACAGTTTGAAATAACTACACGACTATCTCCTGTAACAAAAAAGGGAGATATAGTCCGTTATATTTGCTTTCCTCGATCGATACCCAGGGGTAACGCTCACAAATATTACGCTCTCTGCATCCCTGTAGTATATCTTGACAAAGTCGAAGCTCAGTGTGCGCCACTTTATGGATGAGACAAGAAGACACATTTTATCATTTGATATACATCAAAAGAATCTCGCGGTAGCGTAACGGTAAAATTGACTGTCTTAGAGGTCGGATGTTGCTCCTCTATAATCTCCAAAAGACAGTTATCAGCTAAACGATTGGTCTGGGTATTTTTAACACGAGGCCAACCATATAGCTAGCAGCGTGCCTTCAATTTGGCTATGACATAGGTCTATTCCAGGGGTACAGCTAGAGCGTATACAAACTGAGTGTTACCCCTGGAGTATCGAGGATGGTTACTGTATGTAAGATTAATACAAACGCGGTTTAGCATTACCCTATTATATATATTGTTGATTTAGCACGGTAGGGTACAACTCTTTTAATGACGCTTTGAGTCGAATACATATGCTACAAATTAGAGCGTCCGTCTAGAGTTCGGAGGTCCCGGGTTCGAATCCCAGTCTGGTCTTAATGTGGCGTGCCGAAAGTCTCTCAAGATACGCTATTTTCCTATTGGAATCCATATTAATTAGAATTTCCTCTACCTAATTTTAAAGACTTCGTTTTCCGCCCAATATAGTGATACATATTTTAGAGAATTACTAGTATTTTAGTTTGTTATATAAACTCTATCTATTAATTATCTGTGGCACTGTTCGGATATCATACCTTTACCTCTGTAAACGTAATAATTGATGTCATTCACAAAGAATGCTGTGTTAATTGTCCCTAAAAAAATGTTTTTTGGGGATTAACTCAGCATAGTTAAGAATCTAAAAAGACGATAATGACATAAATATTACCAAAACAAGTGCTGGATAAAACGCTATGTTCATGCCAAATTTCATCAAAATTGGAAGAAAGAAGTAGTCAGAGGAGTTTGTTTTAGGATAGTAACTTAACATGGAATCCAATCGATGCAAAAAATGTAAATTGAAAGACAACTGGCACCTTACTGCATACATGTACTGTTTTACGATGTCAACCCAAGTCACCAATATTGCTTTTACATCCGTCTGTCCTAAGTCTGGCACACTTTTACATGTATCTCAAAGGTGTCAGTAAATGTGTTCAATGACGAGCTTATGAACACAAATACAAAGAATCAATAACAGCAATGTGATCCTTCTGACAAATGCATGTTGAGACTATCTATATACGGCTGTCCTTCTCAAAGGGCTCAACAGGTTCTCTCGAAATCTTACAAAACCATAAGCAGAATTAATTTTAACTATACAGAAGTCCGTCTCTCCTCGAGTTATCGGAGTATTGCAGAGAACCATGGTGCACTTTCACTATTTCAAAAGCACAGTTCACGTATGTTATGTCACGGTGTCCAAAAGTTATGTCCAAATGTGAAGATGTTTTACCAATGAACACGGTAAATGCATACTACTTCACATCCTCGACACAGCATGCTACTTCTTATCAATTGTACAAAGAACTGTTCGAAATGACAAAAGAAAGCGTAGCTACAATTTCAAAATGTAAATAATGTAACGGCCGCATCAAATTTCTATTGCTGACAACCTGGGAGGGCTTTATTAAATTGGTCATCAATAGCAATGTGTGTTATAGGGCCATAACAACATTTGCTAAAATATTCATTCCTTAAAGATGCGGAGTAGAATGATTATTTGAGATAGACCATTGTCATGATGTTGAGGTGTTATTTTGCCATTCCGTATAATGTAAAGCAATGTTAGGTCAGTTACTCTTCTTAATGTAAGACTTCAGAACACTTTGGTAACAATTAAGACCTATTTAACTAAAGATAATTAATATAAGTTTGTACAATTGATAAGAAGTAGCATGCTGTGTCGAGGATGTGAAGTAGTATGCATTTACCGTGTTCATTGGTAAAACATCTTCACATTTGGACATAACTTTTGGACACCGTGACATAACATACGTGAACTGTGCTTTTGAAATAGTGAAAGTGCACCATGGTTCTCTGCAATACTCCGATAACTCGAGGAGAGACGGACTTCAGTATAGTTAAAATTAATTCTGCTTATGGTTTTGTAAGATTTCGAGAGAACCTGTTGAGCCCTTTGAGAAGGACAGCCGTAATAGATAGTCTCAACATGCATTTGTCAGAAGGATCACATTGCTGTTATTGATTCTTTGTATTTGTGTTCATAAGCTCGTCATTGAACACATTTACTGACAACTTTGAGATACATGTAAAAGTGTGCCAGACGTAGGACAGACGGATGTAAAAAGCAATATTGGTGACTTGGGTTGACATCGTAATACACGGTGTCCAAAAATACTCTATGTATTGAACAGCCATCTGTCCAGGGAGGGTCAATAATGGTATGAAACGTAACAGTTATGACGTCATAATAATGATGACGTCAACAATATGTACATGCATATATATATATGACATAGCCTACATTAATGCCATGCATGATTTGGTAAAACTGGTATACATGAAAAGTGGCGGTCAGTCATCTATGTTGTAGGTTAACCAGTCATAATGTCTCCAAAAACTATCTGTTGTAAACCATGCTCAAAATTAGTGCAATGAATACATTTTTTGTTGCATGATAATATATATACATTCATTTCATTTTTGGCTGCATTATAACTAGGAATCCCTTTTCTGTATCAAGTATATCCTGGTTACTGTTCTGGTCTATACTAGTTACTCACATATGCATTAGACCTATATCATTAATGTACTACTTTCTGACCCAGGCTCCCAATGAGGCTTCCCCATATCAGCGATGAATAAACACTTTTTTCGCGTGACGTACGCGTCATTGTAACGAGGCTCGGTTCTATAAAAAGAATCACGTGGTTGGCGGGATTACATAGCTCCGTTACGGGGGGTGTATTAGTGTGTACAAGATTTGTACATGTCATTCACTATAAATAGAAGTATTGAGACGATAACGACAATTTTAATCCGCCATTTAGACTGCAGAGAGCTGTCAGGAAGGAGGTTATCACACAGGTACGATACACACAACTTGGGTTTTCACCCATTCATCCTTCAGGCGTTCGGCCATGTTTATCGTGGACCCATGTTTCAGATTCTCTCATTTGTTCCAGAGAAATACGCTTTCGTCAATAAGTTTGCTTGTATTCATAATATTCTGTTACATTTTACATAACTATTTATACGCGGCTAAGACAGTTGTCATACAGTACAGTACAGTACATATTTTACAGGGACGGTCTAGGCACAGGGGCTTGTATTATATGATAAAATTAGCCAGAATAAATATATACACACAGGTATTTCTAGCTAATTTTATCATATATGTCTATACAAACCCCTGTGGTCTAGGGTAGCTTCCTATTGACAATAATATGAGCCTGCAGTCTTGGTCCAATATGACACTCAATCTGACCTGATGACCTAATAACTGGGCAAATATGGCAATATTGAATTAGCTAATTAATAAACCTATGGCGAGAATTAGTATACTAGTACAATGAGTTTTTTATCCTCCGCTTTCATCGAAACGGGGGATATTAATTTGGGTTTATCCGTCTCTGTCATGCTCATGCTTTTCCGTGCAATAACTATAACAAATGTTAACCGATTTTCTTCAAACTTGGTCACAGGGTTAAATGCCCTTGAAGAGCTTGGCCAAGTTTGATGACCACTTTCAGCGGACCCCATTTGGCGGAGTTATGGCTCCTTGAATAACGAAAAACGTCATAATCCGCCGTGCTTCCTTTCTGTGCAATAACTACAACAAATGATAACCCATTTTCTTCAAACTTGGTCACGGGGTTAAATGCCTTAAGGGCTTGGCCAAGTTTGATGACCACTTTCAGCGGACCCCATTTGGCGGAGTCATTATCTGCAGTTCCCGCTTAATAACTCGAGCAAATATTAGATAAGGCCCTTTTTTTCTTCGAGTTTCAAGCTATACATTATGTCTCAAAAGCACGATACTCACATGTGCAGACCTACATAATGTAACTCAATAATGTTTACCTACAATATGTCCTGAAAGCTGGGGATATAAATTCCACGAAGTTGCTTGTTACATATAAAGGGATATGGGAATTCTACCAAAGGATGACGAAGTTGAGGTCTGCAGTGCCCAAGTTATAGCGCTATTCTAACCTCAAATTCTAGAACTTTTATATCACATCCCCCCCGCCCCCCCCGCCCTTCCCTGCTACAAGTTATTACTATTCTGTAGGATACCTGGGAAAGTGCTGGACCTGGTCCTGGGTTTGAATCCCGATGTGTGGCTGTACAATTTCCGGCTCCTATTAGGGTAAAAAATAACACTCTGTGTTTGTATTGGTCATTAGAAGATATAAAGTACAGCATTTGCTTACGGACCACAGAGATCTGACCATGAGAACCAATTACAGTACGTTTGTTTGTTTGGAACTGTCCCTATATAGTTATGTATCAGGAGCTGTATCAATAGTGTGTAAGGTGCTTGTAAACTTGACACTGGTGTACACATGTGGCCCCATCTGGAGAACGGTGACAGTGTGATGGACCTATACGGGGNCTGCTTTCAAGGTCACAGGGGTCAAATATGTTAAAAATTTCAAACAACTATATCCTAAGAACCATTTGAACTAGAGTCATGATACTTGGGTATGTTATGTAGACCAGCAGTGCGAATATATTTCTCAATTACAGTAATGAGGTCAAAGGTTAACTTTAAATGCTAGTCGGGGGTCAAATGTCAACTTTGGTTAACAGCTTTAACAATCTTCTTCTCAAGTTCCATAAGGCCCAGGGTTATAATATTTGGCCAGTAGGTACCTGGGATGGAGTGCTATAAAGTTTCCTCATTAAAATGACCTTGGCCTGCTTTCAAGGTCACAGGGGTCAAATATGTTAAAAATTTCAAACAACTATATCCTAAGAACCATTTGAACTAGAGTCATGATACTTGGGTATGTTATGTAGACCAGCAGTGCGAATATATTTCTCAATTACAGTAATGAGGTCAAAGGTTAACTTTAAATGCTAGTCGGGGGTCAAATGTCAACTTTGGTTAACAGCTTTAACAATCTTCTTCTCAAGTTCCATAAGGCCCAGGGTTATAATATTTGGCCAGTAGGTACCTGGGATGGAGTGCTATAAAGTTTCCTCATTAAAATGACCTTGGCCTGCTTTCAAGGTCACAGGGGTCAAATATGTTAAAAATTTCAAACAACTATATCCTAAGAACCATTTGAACTAGAGTCATGATACTTGGGTATGTTATGTAGACCAGCAGTGCGAATATATTTCTCAATTACAGTAATGAGGTCAAAGGTTAACTTTAAATGCTAGTCGGGGGTCAAATGTCAACTTTGGTTAACAGCTTTAACAATCTTCTTCTCAAGTTCCATAAGGCCCAGGGTTATAATATTTGGCCAGTAGGTACCTGGGATGGAGTGCTATAAAGTTTCCTCATTAAAATGACCTTGGCCTGCTTTCAAGGTCACAGGGGTCAAATATGTTAAAAATTTCAAACAACTATATCCTAAGAACCATTTGAACTAGAGTCATGATACTTGGGTATGTTATGTAGACCAGCAGTGCGAATATATTTCTCAATTACAGTAATGAGGTCAAAGGTTAACTTTAAATGCTAGTCGGGGGTCAAATGTCAACTTTGGTTAACAGCTTTAACAATCTTCTTCTCAAGTTCCATAAGGCCCAGGGTTATAATATTTGGCCAGTAGGTACCTGGGATGGAGTGCTATAAAGTTTCCTCATTAAAATGACCTTGGCCTGCTTTCAAGGTCACAGGGGTCAAATATGTTAAAAATTTCAAACAACTATATCCTAAGAACCATTTGAACTAGAGTCATGATACTTGGGTATGTTATGTAGACCAGCAGTGCGAATATATTTCTCAATTACAGTAATGAGGTCAAAGGTTAACTTTAAATGCTAGTCGGGGGTCAAATGTCAACTTTGGTTAACAGCTTTAACAATCTTCTTCTCAAGTTCCATAAGGCCCAGGGTTATAATATTTGGCCAGTAGGTACCTGGGATGGAGTGCTATAAAGTTTCCTCATTAAAATGACCTTGGCCTACTTTCAAGGTCACAGGGGTCAAATATGTTAAAAATTTCAAACAACTATATCCTAAGAACCATTTGAACTAGAGTCATGATACTTGGGTATGTTATGTAGACCAGCAGTGCGAATATATTTCTCAATTACAGTAATGAGGTCAAAGGTTAACTTTAAATGCTAGTCGGGGGTCAAATGTCAACTTTGGTTAACAGCTTTAACAATCTTCTTCTCAAGTTCCATAAGGCCCAGGGTTATAATATTTGGCCAGTAGGTACCTGGGATGTAGTGCTAAAAATTTCCTCATTAAAATGACCTTGGCCTACTTTCAAGGTCACAGAGTTTAAATATGTTAAATATTTCAAACAACAATATCCTAAGAACCATTTGATCTAGAGTCATGATACTTGGGTATGTTATGTAGACCAGCAGTGCGAGTACTTTTTTCAATGAAAGTTATGAGGTCAAAGGTCTACTTTAAATGCTAGTCAGGGGTCAAATGTCAACTTTGTTTAAAAGCTTTAACAATCTTCTTCTAAAGTTCCATAAGGCCCAGGGTGATGATATTTTGCCAGTAGGTACCTGGGATGGAGTGCTATAAAGTTTTCTCATTAAAATGACCTTGACCTACTTTCAAGGTCACAGCGGTTATTTATGTTAAAAATTTCAAACAATAATATCCTAAAAACCATTTGAACTAGAGTCATGATACTTGGGGATTTTATGTAAACCAGCAGTTAAAACATTTTTTTCAGTTACAGTTATGAGGTCAAAGGTCAACTTTAAGTGCTAGTTTGGGGTCAAATGTCAACTTTGGTTAAAAGCTTTAACAGTCTTCTGCTCTAGTTCCATAAGGCCCAGGGTCATGATATTTGATATGATATTAACAAAAGAAACAGGTGAGCGATACAGGCCCTATGGGCCTCTTGTAATATATATGCATATGTTTCTGCACCAGTCTGGTGAGTCCTAATTACTGTTGGGAATCGGTTGAGATTTCAACATCGATGATCGGATATAATTGGTTAGTGTTAAAAAACTGATCGATTTTCGATTTTTTTTTTTTAACAATGGCATGGCTTTTCCTTTTATTAATACTATTAATGAAATTTCAACTTTGAATCAAACCCTAACACTTTTGCATGAGGTGTTTGAGCACATTTTTGCTTTCAGTGGCTTATGCCGTGTATGTCCAACTGACGAGTCCTGAGTACACTATAGTATGACATAGACCTCCCGTTCTCTCTAATTAGTGAAAAGGAAAGTAGAACTCGCACTTCCCGTTTTGAAAACAATCATCGATGTTGACATATCTCATAATCGATAGTCGGGAATCGGTTGCCTTTCAGATGAGATATCGATTATAAATTCGACCTAAATTAACCTAATAATTATCCAATAGGTGCCGAACTAGTTGCTTCCTGGCACATAATGAAAAGACTTTTACAGAAAAAAGAATCACCAGTCAGTGATATTTATATACATATCTGTGTTCTCATAAAAAGCTGGTTGTTGGCAAAAGTAGCGTGCTTTTCATCAACTTTGAACCAGCAAATTTCTCTGAATATATATACATGTAGTATAGGTCAACATTATTGCAGGTGAACCTATATATGTCATTCAAAATGCTATTCTTTTCAAGTAACCACCAATTTCAAAACATAGTGAAATCACCGAATATGATTTAATTTTAGTTCCAAACTGCAACATGAAAGTATGTAACTAATGAACGGCACACAGGTTTGACTTCCCAAATATAATATAGAAGGAGCGAGCTGTGCTCAAATTGTTATAGATTGTCATCCTGTACATTTTAATTTCCTGAAAAGAGCAGAGCAGGTATACTTGAATAAAAAATTAAAGCTGTCAGTCTACAAAAGCTTCATAGCAATTAAGCTTAAAGTTTATTAGTGTTTATTTCTGTGATATGATGTCATTTAAATTTGCGGACTGTGTTTTGGTACATGAACTCTTCCAACATTTGAATTGGAAGAGTTCAAATGTGTCTTCAGGGGTGAATGAGTTATTAACCTCCCAGAGCTATCATGTACAAACATAAGGCTGAAAGTCAGGCTTTTATGACGTATATGGTAATCCTAGTCGCTGGTATTTACCTGCCGGATGTCAATATATGCAGGTAAAATGTATACATTAGGGGTGTAAATATGCCTGTACGAGAATTTTGCTTGCCTTATATATTGATTTCTGACGATTACTACATTAAATGGGTCTGTATGTGCGTGGCATCATTTGCTTTAATAGTCAGTGTTGTGATTATGTTTGTTGAGGCATATATATGATATTGGTTGTATATTGTGAGGAAGTGTTCATTTATACCGGTATATATGTTATATACAGTTGTATATCTCGACTCGACACAAACAGGAACTTGTAGTAACATGCATGGTAATAATAGTTTGTGTATTGCCTTTATCTTATCTTATATTATCTCCGTACATCATCAGTGTTTTCTGTGTTTATATCTACACTCAAGTAGAGTTATATGTTTTAGATAAAATATTTACTTCTGATAATGATATGGATACTGAGACATTTATAATATCAATTGTACAAATTCATAAAATACGATTGGTTATGTCCATAAGTGGATAGAAACGCAATCATGCTTGGAATACATATACAGTACCTTATTTGACCCAATAAGGGCGCAGGCTTTGGTAAGTGAGAGAAGGGACGCCCTTATTAAGTAAAATGTATGTGCCATTAATTGTGGTATATACAATAAATGGACATGTATTTGTAATAAACTTTTTCACAAGATCATGTGATTTATATGGAATGCAATTAGAATAATACAATACTTTTTTATGACTTTTAGGTTAGCAGATCTAGAGTGACAAATTAGGCAATTAAGGTATCATGCCTGATTTTAATCAGAATTAATGGCACTTTGTAGACAGTGCATTGCAAAATATATATTATAACATTTCCCTCTTTCTGATTTGATGCTTTGTTATGAAAATATCTTATGAACAAAAGAGAATACGATTACCTTTGATCTTAGTATGTCTAAGGTAACGTCACTCATCATTTATACATAGTTGATGCCAATGTATATCAACAATTCATTTCTTAGTTGTGTGATCAATATGTTCACGTATTTGCTACATGGCATGGAAATCAACATCCTCGGAATTTCAGGGGTTAGATATCTCTCACTCATGTTCTCTGCACCCCTGGAATATGTCAAGTCAAAATCGAAGACACATATATATATATAACTAGTTAGCTACATTTGATTGGTTTCAGGTGAAATAAACTGACCAATTACTTTGAAGAATACAGATCATTGACATCCAACTTCAAAGCCAGTCACTTATACTGTTAAATTCTCTAGATCTAGATCTGCTGTACTTTGTGCATATCTTAAATGACATCAAATGATTATACTAGTCTAGTTGTATCATCAACAAGAATGTGCATACAGAACTAGAGCCTTTTTAAATAAGTGAGTGAAATCTCTGGAATTACGAGGATGGGAAATTAACGATAATAATTTTAATACTATGGCAGGTTTTAGTTGTCCATATGATTACAGTAATAATTCTACTGTAGCTTTGTGCTAGTACAAATTTCCTTTTAGCTTGATCGGTAGAGTACTGTGTCAGACTCACTGGGAAGCTAGGGGTCGTGGGTTCAATCCCTGGTGGAAGCATACAATTCTCTTTCCTTTTTCAATACTATATGCCTATATATAGGTAACCCTTATTGGAATCAGCATAACTTAAGTGAGGATATTGTACTTTTTATGACCCCGCCATAAAATAAGGGGGGGGGGGGGGGGGGGGGGGGGGGGGGGGGGCATGTAGTGTTGCCCATGTCTGTCCCATCCATGAGTGGGGGCATTTATTCAATGTTCTGTTGCTCTTTGTAATATTGTAGAAAGTTGGTGTTAGAGTTATCCTCTTCTCTGGCTTTTGAAAGTACAGATAAAAGGATATGACAGTCTACAACATAATTTATAAATATAAGAGTTAGTAATAAATAAAAAATAAAAAAGTGATATCTTCATGTACAAGGTATAATGACCTGAACCAAATTGGCAAATTTTCTGGGGAGAACGTTAACACTGCCAATGTTTCTTAGTAACAAAAGTAAAATAATTAATTACGTAGTTCAGGAATATATATTTATAGACACTCCATATTAGTTAAAACACATGTCATACCATAGGTCGTACCTGGTATGTGTGGTCTAAAAGCATTCACATGTGTGTTCAACTGTCACTTAACATTAATCAACCAAATTACATTTTGTGTATTCATGTACAGATTAAATTTGATTTTTTTTTAGTAAATTTTACCCAGACATGGGGTTGATTATTAAATTGGAAAAACAAACTACATGTACCATGGAAATTGTTCAAAGTAAAATTGGTCCATCATTTGTCATTTTAAGTTGCAAGTACAATTTGTATGTGTATATGTACAATACACGTATAGATCACTTCGTCCGACCAATATATCAGAATAATAAAACTTTCAGTTTGTGATTGACATCCGTTGTAACAGCTGTATCTTAATTACATTCTTATGGTAGGAGATCAATTTAAGATTTCGTTTTATAACACAACCTGAATAAAATTAGATGCAAATGGTGCTAACGTTAACAGATATATATCTTTTAAGTTATGTTATTGACATCAAGCTTTTGATAATTGCAGGTGTTGACGTCACCTCTAGTTCAACATTAAGCGTTGTGGTTCTCCCTTGATCTACTCTTCCCCAGCCAAGATGCCCCCTGTGGGCGCAGGTGGCCTCAAGGCAGAGGTCATGGACCAGGTGGCCAAAAACAAGGTCATGATCTTCAGCAAGACCACATGTCCCTTCTGTTTCAAGGTAAGTTCAAGGTCATCATATTTAGCCTTACCACATGCCTCTTTTTGTGTGTGGGTTTTTTCTAGTGCATGATCTACACTTTGTGCTGTGACAGTGTCTATGTGAAGGTACCAAGGTTGAGGTCAAGGTCATAATCTATAGCAAGATCACAAATCTGTAACATATTTTATATCGAACTCGGGTTCGATTCCACTCACAAGAGTGATTAATATAAGTTGAAATAACTTGTTTCATAATTATTGTAAAATAAATAAAGTTTATATTTATATGTTTTAGGCTAGGTATATATATATGAGGTTTGGCAAACAAAAGTACATGAAATGTCTGCATGAATTTTAGTTCCATAATATTGGTAATAAACAAGTCAAAAAATTGGTTTTACTGTTTCACTCGAGTGAAAAAATATTGATATTCTGCCGCACTTGTGAAATATGTACAAGTATGATATTTAATGGGAAGCCATGCCAGTAAGTAACTTTTGTATATCATGGTCATGTTCATGTTCCAGACCTACACTGTACATGTACCAGACCTACACTGTACATGTACCAGGCCTACACTGAACATGTACCAGGCCTACACTGTACATGTACCAGGCCTACACTGTACATGCACCAGACCTACACTGTACATGTACCAGACCTACACTGTACATGCACCAGACCTACACCGTACATGTACCAGACCTACACTGTACATGTACCAGACCTACACTGTACATGTACCAGACCTACACTGTACATGTACCAGACTACACTGTACATGTACCAGACTACACTGTGCATGTATATCCAAGATTTAATATCTTTATCTCCTGGCATCCATCGACTTAGACTACTAGTCTGGAGTGGCTGAAGGGAGGTGACTACTAGTCTGGAGGCTGAAGGGAGTTGACTACTAGTCTGGAGGCTGAAGGGAGTTGACTACTAGTCTGGAGTGGCTGAAGGGAGTTGACTACTAGCCTGGAGTGGCTGAAGGGAGTAGACTACTAGTCTGGAGTGGCTGAAGGGAGTTGACTACTAGTCTGGAGTGGCTGAAGGGAATTGACTACTAGTCTGGAGTGGCTGAAGGGAGTTGACTACTAGTCTGGAGTGGCTGAAGGGAGTTGACTACTAGTCTGGAGTGGCTGAAGGGAGTTGACTACTAGTCTGGAGTGGCTGAAGGGAGTTGACTACTAGTCTGGAGTGGCTGAAGGGAGTTGACTACTAGTCTGGAGTGGCTGAAGGGAGTTGACTAACTTTGGATGGATCATACCTAATATATAAAGCCTCGGAGATTATAGAGTCAGGAGTCAAGTGTTGAATTAATGAAAGGCACCTTTGGCAGAGGAACACGGTCGAATATGGGAAATGGGAGGGGGGGGGGGGGATAAATTTTTTTAGTCTAGTCCAGACTACTCCATATATGTCGTGGTAAAGGAGGGACTTTGATAAAAAAAAAATGTGATACTAGAATGTATCATTATGCCAGGATCAAGGGAATTCAATGTTTTATGATTTAAGGATGCAGGGATGAGAGACCTGGTAAAGGATTCAGGGCTCCAGAATATTTTTTGAAACCAACTACAAGGCAATTCATTTAATCTGTTTGTGTACGTTCACTTTATTGTCCGTGTGTCACTGACTCTGAAACTGGCACTGCCATGTTCATGTATTTAAACTGCATTCAAATTCAATCTGGACATGTTCAATTTTTGTTTGTCTGTCTATCTAGTGCAGTATTAATTTTCTTTTGCGACTTAATCACTTTTTTAGCTCATTGTCAGCATAGTATTTTTTTCATCTTTTTTTTTTTAAACTGCTCATCGTTTTGTAACTGTGGTAAATATAAGTTCTATTTTAAGAACAACAGGCACCAGATGTGTATTTCGGGATGTGTCTGCACTTTTCCAGACCAGAAACTGGATGTTCATTTTGGGTTGTTTTTGGACTTGCCATACACAACCACTTCCTCATCTCATACAGGCTGAGCATGATAATTTTTAACAAATGGGTTTATCTATAAAATTTAAACACAGCGTAGAGCAAAAAACATGAGTGCACTTGTACTTAAATTTGATGTTCAAGAAATGTACTCATTCGCCGAACGAGTTGTTAGTCTAAAACCTCTTGCCAAATCTGATTTCCACGTCTCGTGGACGAGTGGGCGAGGGTATGAGATAAATCTTAATGGCTATTCATTAAGAATGTTAGTAGACATTTTCAACTAATTTGGGAATGAAGCCTGGCCCTTTAAGTTTCTAGACTAAGAGATTCCAATGTTGGATAAATAAAAAGAATAAACCAATACACCCAAACAAATCTATATCTACGTTCTAACCCATGATCACCAGTACTCAAATAATCAATAATAGGAAACATTTTCTGTGTCTGGTCTAGATCTAGACTCTATACACGTATATAACTAACAAGTGAATGATTACAGGCATCATGGGCCTCTTGTTTTAGTACATGCGTTCTTAAGAACTGTCTGTCTACCAGTCCTTTCAGTTTGAGAGTAATCACCATTAGTCCTGGAATCATTGATTAACTACACGATGAACTACCCTCATCAGTTCCTGTCAGCTTATATATTTAACGAGGTTCATTAAGAAAAGTATCGGGTTGTAGCTAGGTGTAAATCAATATAACCAGTACTTTCCTGTCAGTACACTGCTGTGTTAACTGTTGCATCTTAGTTCTCGGTCTTGGCTCACCTGGTCTGAAATAGGCCGATAGATTTTAACCTGGTTTTTATTGAGTAAGCCTGGATCAAAAGGGGATTCAATATTGTGAAAAATGAAGGAAGTTACCCCTATTCTCCCAAATCCCCATCCTACATACATATGTACCCCTCCCGAAGAGCTGAGGGGCAGAGCCCAATAGGAAAATAATGTAAATCCTGAACGGTATGACTACAAAAGAGGATTCTTTATCGTGAAAAATGAAGGGATTTACCCCTATTCTTTTAAGTCCCCATCCTATATATCCCTCCCTAGAAGCTGAGGGGCAGAGCCCAATAGGAAAATAATGTAAATCCTGAACGGGATGACTACAAAAGAGGATTCTATATCGTAAAAAATGAAGGGATTTACCCCTATTCTCTCAAGTCCCTATCCTACATACTCCTCCCGAAGAGCTGAGGGGCAGAGCCCAATAGGAAAATAATGTAAATCCTGAACGCTATGACTACTATCTACAATTATAGAGGAAGGAATTTCATTCTAATTGAGCATCCATTTCAGTATCCAGTGATTTTTGGGACACAGATATCCGAGTCCTGTACTCATGCTTTTCCTGGTATCCTGGGGTAAAAAGGATCAAGTGTTTATAGAAAATGAAAACTTTGTGCCCGCTTGACCCTAAGAGGCAGGAGAGCAAGGTCACGTTGAAGAAATATATATGGGGACCCGGATGATGATGATCAAATTATGTATAAGTGAAGAGTACGTCTTAGGATAGAAGACCAGATCGAGAGTGCACATGCATGTCATGTACTAAAATGTATAGGGTAGATGTCTTGCCCTGCTCTATATAGAGAGTTAAGGCCCCTTGTGTCACTAGGCGTCACTTTACCCGGGACATGTCATATGTCGTGTCACCTACATACAATTGTCAAAGTTTTATGAGATGATAGCGTTTCATGCATATGCTAAAGTCCAGTCTCGTGCCCAAATTATACCACTATGGGTCTTTGTTTGGTTATAAGATACTGAAATTTGCCCGAAGGTAGGGGACTGGATTGCATGCAACATTGTCTTCTTGAATTTGTTTGGGTCAGAATTGAAAAGTGAATATGGTTGTCGTTAATTTAGATAACGATAAAACAGATTAAGTAATTTTTTTTAAGAATGTATTCTTTTCTTTTTGTATGAGGCATCTACATGTATCAGGGGAGATAAGAAATGAAACTGTGTTCTGCTGCAAGTAAATTAAATAAAAGTTTAAAAGAAAGAAAAGAACATTCAAGATCAAATTAGGAAAAAAAAAAGAGAGAAAAAGAAGAAAAACAATCTGAATATCATTGGGAATTTTGTCAAATTTTGCTCCAAAAATATTATTATATATAAAGCAGAAAAAAACAGTATACATGTACCTGTATATATATATATTCCTTTTCATTTTATCTGTCTATAGCTGTCTCTCAATAAAATTTTACCTGTTTGTCCTTCAATAATTTTCTTACCTGTATCTATCTTTTCACTTTGCAGGTGAAAGAAATGTTCAAATCCATCGACCAGGAATATGGGGTGACAGAGTTAGATAAGATAGGTAAGTAGAATCAGCGGTATGTCTGACCTTACACGTGTGGTCCGGTGGCTGTATCACCTAACAGGACTAATGGACGAGGCCAATGTTTCTAGCCGTGTGACAGCATCGATATCTTTGAGGCTTTGATGTAGTTTACCTGTAAGCCATGATTGGCACTGAGATGGCTGTGACAGACATAGGACCTGATAGAATTTTATGGATTGCTAAATTAGACTTGCAGTGTGATGATATATAGGACATCTTTCTAGGGCAGATCTCTGAGTGTACATTACTAGATAGAATTTGTTAATCATTCTCTCGCCTTCCGTAATTGGATAATCTTGTTACAGTGTACAAGATCACATTCTGATGGATTAAGGGAAATTTATTCAGATGTGTTGATGAATGAAGAACTGGTTTGAGAATAAACAGTCACATGTAACAAGTTTGTAACAGGAATTGAATACAGGAAGTGTAGATTTTCTGACAGTGAAATGTGTTGGCTTCAGGAATTGTGTATAGGAAATGACGATTTTCGGACATTGTAACATTCTGGTAACAGGAATTATATATAGAAAGTGTATGTAGGTTAAGTGACAGTGAAATGCTTACAACAGAAACAGTATATCAGAGGTGTAGATTAATTCTCTAGAATAAGTGTTGTATTCTGGTCGTGAAATTCAATCTCCTGAATGCTTTATCAGTGTTTTTGAAGTACTAATGAAATGGAGCATTGGACCATGTGGATTTTTTGAAATCCTCGTTAACTGTTTGTGAGGAGGATAATCAGAAACATCCTGGTGTTAACTGTTTGTGAGGAGGATAATCAGAAACATCCTGGTGTTAACTGTTTGTGAGGAGGATAATCAGAAACATCCTGGTGTTAGTATAGGACTGGGACAGACATGAGCTCTTCACAAAGAATAAATATGGGATCTGGGTCTTCCTCGGCGGCCGTCTTTTCATTAAAACTACGAAAGAGAAAGAAAAGAAGTCCAACATGTATGCACCCATTATATAAGTTCATAAATAATTGATGATAGCTATAGACATCCAGTCAAAAATCAAATTGCCAAAAAAAATAAAGTTTTAAAATTCTTCTGAATTTTCATATCGTATATAGTTTTAGTTAAGTTTTTTTGTTTGTATTTTGTTTGACAACTGTTTTCTTAAATAAGAAGTTCAGACAACTGTTTTCTTAATTAAGAAGTTCAGAAATGTCTTTGTTTTGATTTCTTTTTTAAAAGATCATTACTAATGATGTTTGTTTTACAGCTAACGGATCAGACATACAGAACACACTGCTAGAAGTTACCGGACAAAAAACAGTGCCAAACGTATTTATCAACGGAAAACACCTCGGTAAGTCTGATTTTATTACCATCCAAACTGATCGAAATATTATCATGAATGACTAGATAGGGAAGTTTGACCTTTTAAAAATTGTTTTACCTAAAAAGATTGACCTCAAAAAATGTTCATGTGAAATTGACCTGAATTTGACCTTGAACTTCAGGACAGGATTTTCCAGGTTAAATTTTACCTCAAGAAGTTTTTCCTGTGTACTGGTACCTTATGTCGGTTAACAGAAACCCTGTTCAGCTGTATATTCTTGGTGATATATATAAAACGGTTTTGTTGTACAGACTGTATTATATAATAAATAATGAATTAGCACAGATTTACTGTGTCTTCATGATTTATATCAGAAGGCATGGCCAGAGATCAATAACTGACCCTTTTATACCCCACAAATAATCAGGTCATGATCAAGTTGCATTGGTTCTGAATATCTGTAAAAGAAATTGACAATAAGTATGACAAGGAAATGTGATTTCAGCACCAAATGTGTCCAGTTGACACTGTAGAAAAGCACTCAGCTGGTCGACTTGAAATGAAATATTGCTATACTATTATAGTCACACAATTAACCTCTGTTATATCAGCTGGCTTTGAACATGGATACAGGAATATTAGGCCAGTGTATTATATATATGTATGATATAGATATTTCATATATATAAGAATGGGCAAGTTCAACTGGAACTTGTGCAATAATTGCAAAATATATTATGATATGATAAATAGCCATGTAAAAAAATGTTTGGCACAGAAGTATTGATTTTGCTTTACAATTAATTACTGTTCGTGTTTGGTTCCACCAATACATACAAAGACTTCAATGCCTTTTAATTAAATGATCCTGAGTTCTTAAACCCCTGTATGAAGAGTTATTGCCCTTGATGTGCAATTTACTAGCCCTGCACATCAATGCTTTAATTTTCTTCCTTCAAATTGAATAAAAAGGGTGTCATTTAATTTTGTCAAAACTTTAATTGAAAAAGAGAGGAAACTAACTTGCACTGGAGCTATGCAGTTCATGCAGAGCATAGTACTGGAAGTTGGACTATGGCCTATGGGTAATAGTTTTGTTCGGCCTAAGTAAAAAATATATTTAGACTAAATCAAAATTATGTAAATTCATGTTTAATAATTCAGACAAAAAATTGCTATTTCATCATGTACAATATCCTGGGAACTAATCTGTAAATATGGGCCATTTAAAGAAATGGATTACTTCAATGCCAGATTCACCATTGTCGAAATAAACGCAGCAACGTATTATTGGCTCAGCAAGCCATCACTGTATACCCTATATAGAGAAACTGTTTTTAGAGCTACACACAGGTAACAGTTACGGCAATCAGGAAGGTAGCTGAAATGCTTTGACAGACTCATTTGGTAATCATAAACCTAATATTGAAGTGAAGAATTCTGTTTTTAGCTTTCAGTGACCATGTGGAGTGTCAATTACTGCGCTAACAAGATTAAAAAACCCACCTGAAGTTATATTATATCAAATATTTAACTTAGTGACCACATTATTAATATCATTGTGCTAGTTCATTAAAAGTGATCCTACTTGTGCAGATACTGGCTATAGGGAATTATTGAGTCACAAGAACATTTACTGGAAATATCATAAATGTGGGCACATCTATTGTTAGTTTATCTGGTACAAAGTACCAGGGTGAGATTGTGTGGTGGTGCTTCGATCAGCCACTATCGTAATAATAATAATAATAATATGCAACATTTATATATAGACCGCTAGCGCTCTATATAGTTTGCAATATTACTCTTGGGCGCTTTTCAATGTCCATCCATCCTGAAACAATTTTTGTTAGCACCATTTCTCAAAAAGTGTTCAAGGGATTCTTTTCAAATTTCACATGCAGGTTTCCCATGGTCCCTTGTTATGCATATCAAATTTTGGGACTGATCACAAAACCAAATTGGCCAACAAGCAGCCATTTTGAATATGAGAGTTACAGTTTGTAAGAACTATTTGAATTTCTCTGGAAGCACTGGAGGGGTCTTTCTCAAATTTCACATAAAGGTTACCCATGGTTGATATATATATATAGTTATATAGTTATTCATATCAAATTTTAAGACTGTAGGGAAAAAAACACTGTTACCTTTGCATTTTAAATTTACCTGTATGTTTGTTACCTGTGTAATGAATTTACCTGAACATGTTTGTTTCCAGTGCGTTATAAATTGACCTGAACATGTTTGTGTCATGTGCATTATGCATAATAAATTTACCTGTACATGTTTGTTACCTGTGTGTTAAAGATTTACCTATACCTGTTTGTTACCTGTGTGTAATTAATTTACCTGTACATGTTTGTTACATGTGCAAAATAAATTTACCTGTGCATGTTTGTTTACAGTGAGTAATAAATTTACCTTAACATTTTTGTGACCTGTGCATTATAAATTTACCTGTACATGTTTGTTACCTGTGTGTGATAAATTTACCTGTACATGTTTGTTACCTGTGTGTAATACATTTATCTGTACATGTTTGTTACATGTGCATAATAAATTTACCTGCACATGTTTGTTACCTGTGCGTATAAATTTACCTGTATTTGTATACTTCTTTGTGTTATAAGTTTACCTGTACATGTTTGTTACCTGTGTGTTATAAATTAACCTGTACATGTTTCTTACCTATGTGTAATAAATTTACCTGTATATGTTTTTTACCTGTGCTTAATAAATTTACCTGTACATGTATGTTTCCTTTGTGTAATGAATTTACTTGTAAATGTTTATTACCTGTGCATAATCAAATTTACCTGAACATGTTTGTTATTCGTGCGTACAATGTAATAAATTTGCCTGTGTACATCTCTCTTACTTGTGTGAAATACATTGCAGTATAAAAGCAGCACTTGACATATTGCCTTGTCATCTAAGAAATTCAATCTACATGTAGAATAATGTAACCTTCATAAAATGATTAGAAATTCGATCTAAACCTTCATAAAAATGATTAGAAATTCAATCTACATGTAGATCAAAACCATCATCAAATGATTACAAGCAATAAACTGCATCTGTAGCTTCCGGGAATCTGTGATAACGATTTCCATCATAAGATGTCTATGTCAAAGTCAGTTACCAGCAGTCTAAAACAGTCAATAAGAAATATATTGGCTTGCAGATGTTTGTGTTCGAAGTCTATTTTTGTATGTATATATACATCACCATTTGTTTCAAAGCAGTATTAGTGAGCTGTTATGTCAGTGTACCAGAACAAATAAGTAGCTTCATCACCTGTATATCACAGTGAGGAAAAAAGTAAGGACAATATTTCTGTGTGTTCCCCAAGCTAAGCAGTGCCAAGGTGATGTTTCTAATCAATACGTATCTGCTTGTCAAAGCCATACATATACAGCTATCTAGGTACACAGAGGACTCTTCTGTAGAAACACAAATCCTTATAAGTACTAGATGTTATAAATTGTGCAACTTTTTCTGAACAATCCTTATCAATGTCAATGTCAAGAGCTTCAGTTGAACAAAAATGTTTGTTTTCAGAACTAGATCACTTATAGCTATGAAGATGTGATTTGTTGACAATTTTTGTGCTATTGATGCATATCTTCATTGAATTTGATCATGAAGAGGTTATAAGTTCTGTTATCAAAAACATACATCATTAAAACATTAATGACAAAGTGGTATTGTTATAGTAATAAAACAGTCTTCTTGTACACAAAGATGGTTGTAATACATTAATGCCACTGTACATTTGTATGTATATACCAATTTATGGAGTTATGCCCCTTTGATGTATAGCATTGTTTGTACTACTCCTCTCAAAGTACTACACAGATTTGAATGATACTTGGTAAACATAATGTTGATATTGAGGGGATGTGAATAAACTATATAGAATTGAATTACCTCCCCTTTTTATGGAGTTAGCCCCCTTCTTTTCATAGCCATTGTTTGCACTCCACCATCGCAAGTATTGCATCAATTTGATTGATACTTCATACATACAGGTAGATATCCCTGTAGGTCAAGTATTGAGAAAAGAATGCCTATTCTTATAATTCTGGAATTCTTTGTGTAGATGTGGAGGGAGAGGTTTGGAGGAGGGATACATATTAATCAGCCGTCCTGGGACAGTTCTTGTTATTGGCAAGGTTGTAAAAGTTCTACTTCCTATCAGAAATCAGATGTCTGCTCACATATCATTTATAGCATATGTATCATCCGTTGTTTTACTGTATGTTACAGGTGGTTGTGATGACAGCCGTTGTTTTATTGTATGTTACAGGTGGTTGTGATGACACACTGAAGGCACATAAGAACGGAAGCCTCCAAGCCATGCTGCAAGACGCGACAAACTACGACTACGATCTGATTGTGATAGGTGGGGGCTCCGGAGGTTTGGCTGCATCCAAGGTAATGTTTTAGTAAATAAATCCACATATATTTCTTTTAAAAGCTGTACAATAACTAACAAAGCTGGAAAAGTTGTGAACTTAATGAACATGAAACACAACATATCTGTACTGTTAAATGGGACAATATCCGATACAAAGGAGGGGAGAGAGGATTTGGTAAAGAAGAACCTTCATGTACTTGGCATATACTTACTAGTAAATCATATTAAAATTGAATTGGTCCAGTGTTAATCTCAGTATGGTCTGTAAGGATTTCTGGAGTAGCAGGTGTATAGGAGGACTAGTACTATAGCTTGGTAATTTTAGTGTGCTCCACTTTGAGGTCGTTGCAGATATTAAGGCTGAACAAAAAATCATGTTCGTTTCCTGTTACATGTCTTGAAAAAATCTGTTGAGTAGGCACAGAAAGTTAGAGATGGTAGAGTTACCAGAAACAAACAGCATATCTTACTTGGCCTTATTGAATTTGTATGTTGACATGGACGTTTCTTGTAAATCCAGATATATCAAAATATGCAATTTAAGTCAAAACAAAATATATGTTTGGTATTCTGTTCCATGGTAAATTATCGGGTCTGTAAGTCATTTGGCAAAATAATTACGTCTCCCCTTCAAATGGCCGAAACAATGAAAGCGATGATTAATACCTCTTTCACAACTACTGATCATGATTGCACCCAGTATGGCCACTGCGATTTGGTTTTCGATTGGGTCTATTTACATCTGCACTGCTAACCCCCGAAATGACGCAAGTCTTCGGTTATATAGTCATTGCATTTATCTATTGTATCAATTTATGAACCTTCATTTAGTTGTGAGAAAACAATTTCTGGCTTTTGAATGATTTAGATGACTTTCATGTAATGATGGTGACCGTGTTTTGCAGGAGGCTGCATCTCTCGGAAAGAAAGTTGCTGTGTTTGACTTTGTACAGCCTACACCGGTAGGGACAACATGGGGTACGTCTACCAAACCACTCTGTCATCATTGAATATCATTTGTTGTGGAGAAATAAAAACCATCTAAAAAAAAATTTTGGACTGTCAGTAATCGAATGAAATTATATCGAGCTTTAAAATAAGTTTCAATTATAAACCCAGTTGTACCGTCATTTTAGTACATTTTTAAGTGTCTCCTTTAAATAACTTTGATTTACAGACAATATCTAAATCTGAAAGAATTATCAGATTTTGATATGAAAACTGCCTAGTTTACTTTCTACTGAAGTTTGTTATCAATCAAAGTTGATTTTGCATATAATTGATGCCAAGCCAATTCTGCATATTTTATGAGGGGCCCATAATCTGATTTGCTTATAGTTTTCAGGTGTGTCAGATTTCTATTCAATAGTATATACATTCTATATAAGTCATGTGCGTGGCTCAATTTTGCTGCTCTGCCAATTTCACAAATATTTCGTGAGGCTTCAGCTATCGATTGGCAGATGATTTCTGGATGATATTTTCGGAGAGGATTATCAGATTTTTCACAAAACTTGTGCTGCAAACATATTTTAGGAAACAAAAAAATATTGGTGCTTATTTTAATTCTTTTCATGTACAACAATGTAGGAAGTGTTTAAACTGATATTAACTATTTACAGTAGAGGTCTGTCTACACACGCTGGGAAATACATTTATCTTGTTTTACAGGTCTTGGTGGCACCTGTGTCAACGTCGGCTGTATACCCAAAAAGCTGATGCACCAGGCTGCTATTCTAGGTAAGTTGGTGAACTTTCATCTCCATTTATCCTTGCATCTTACTATAAATGATATTTCTTCAGGAAGTGTGGAAAGAGAATTTCAAGAAGCTGAGAAATTGCATACAAGTGGAAGAAATAAATTCAAAATTTGATGTCTTTTGATCATCTGAAGGCTGTTGATATGTCTAACAGATATTTCTGACTGGAAAAGGATTGTTTACGTTATGTTAGGCCAGATAAATAAATCGGCAATCACAGACCATGCCGCACAGAAAAATCATGTGATTAACTGGGATAGCTCCAAAGTTTTGGACAGAGAGAGAGCAACATGTTCAAGCGGCAGATAAAGGAAGCCATCTGGATACGCCTCAGTGGGCCAGTTCTAAATCGAGACGAGGGGGTTCAAAGACTCTCGCACATCTATGACCAGGTGTTAACAAAGCGTAGCTGAATCGGGTCATTTCGGTACATATATTAAAACTACCGGGGTATTATACATACGCATAGCAATCGCATCGACATAGATTTTGTGGACAACTCATACACATTTTACACCTTTGTGTATATACGCTTCACTGGTCATTTGTCTGATGAAGGTGACAGTGTACATATTGTACTATTCATTGAAACGTCACATAGAAATTTTTATTGGTTGTGTAAAAAGAACTTTTAATAATTTATCCCATTTAGTCAAATAAAACCAATTCCTCGTTGTTGAATTCATTTACATTTAAAAAATCACAGTGTCGTTTAATGATATAGATTTACAAAATTATCTATACCTGTAGGACACCGCCACTGATAAAAGTACTCCATGTCATAATGAGAAATCATAGAACCTAAATTTGTACGACTTATCCACATTGACAATTTAATAATTACTCCTTGATTCTGGCTAATTAAGCCTCATTGCATGTTATGAGGTAATTAACACCAATTTCCAGATATTTTATCAGTTCACGGTAAAAACTGTAAAACGATATCAAATTCATTGATTATGCATTATTGCTATTAGGTGATCACAGCTGGTTGCTTAGGTAACTATCTCAAGAATCTGTTGATTTATCAATATCCTATCTTATGTAGCGTAAGTTTGAAGGTCAAATTCTGGATCTCCGAGTTCGTTAATTTCTGTGGGTTTCATTGTTCTTCACTGTTCAAAAACAAATATCACTATTCTTAGTTTTTCTGTCTGTCACACATTGCTACCTGAACAAAAATTTCCCTAAATATTGTTATAAAAAGTACTTCCTTTATTTTGATAGGCGATAGCATTCCAGACAGTAATTTTCTCTAAAGATCTATAGATTTCTCTAACTTTTAATTTTCTTGTTTTGAAGATAGGTAGAAGCTGTGTATATATTCAATAAAGTTCTATATAATTGGACAACATACTGTGGACAATAACGTCACAAATATTGACGAATTTCAGTAAATATCCTGGTTAACTTTTAAAGGCAGTGTGCAGGAAAAGTTAATAGATGAACAGAATCTGTGCATGTTAATTATAAATAAGTTATAAGCACTTTTTAAATGGTATGGATTTTTGTAAAAGTTGTTGATGCCTATTATGGCAAGTCAAAGCTTAAAGATAACCAGAACCTTTATACATTATTTTAATGAGGTCACATGCTCTTTCTCAGTTCTGATTGGTTATAATGTTTTTTGGACTATTTCTCCTCAATGAACAAGTTTTTTTCCAAATTTGTGAATATATATAAATGTCCAGGCTAAGTTATTTAATAAGGTCACAAACAAACACTTCATCAATTCTGATTGGTTGATACTATAATTTATTATATGGGCCTATATATATATTTATCGCACCTCGGACAAAAATGTCCAAAATCCATTGGTTTAGAGCTGTCACGTGGTGACCCTCTAATTTTCTATATAGGGTCAGTAGGATTCCATTATAGGGCAATATGGCCGCCCACTGCTCACCGCTTCAAAACTAAAACAACAGATACCGGGTACCTGAATATTCTGAAAATGATACAATGCTCACCGTAATTCCCATTCGCTACATTGTATCGTAAAATGATAGGAGTTGCTTCCCCTACGCCAGGCAAAATTAGTAAGACGCTGTCGCAAGCGACCGTCTTTTGTTTTAGCGTGGGTGCCGTCCCCTTATCTAAGCGTTTCGGTGACATTGAGAGACAACAGCACAACAACAACATGGAGAGATTTGGGCAGACGACAACGGAAGAAATAGACAAGAAGCGACTAAACAGTCACTTTCATTTTAAGCAAAAAGGGTCCTCGATGCGATAAATTCGTTATATAGTCAGTTACTGACCCTCTACAGAACCATAGAGGGTCAGTAAGATGTATAGGAGGCTCGGGCTCCGCCCTCGCCCCCTATAAATCTTACTGACCCTCTATGGTTCTGTAGAGGGTCAGTAACTGACAATATAGCTATCTTAGGGTGGATTTTAATTCCACTAATTGGTTTGTTTTGCAATAAAATTGAATGCAAGCTCTACAATGAAGACACTAGGAATGGTGAGGAGCATATATTAACAGTGGAAAGTATGTTAATAAGTTTTGTCGATATTTTACAGGGCATAGTTTGGAAGATGCAAAACACTTTGGATGGAAGGTGCCAGAAGATGGTAAATATTCCTAAGAAGAAAATATGAAGCAATGAAAAACAATAATAATAGTTCTACACAGAAGAGGACTACTTCAATTTAAACATGCATTTTATTTTCTTCTCATTCTAAATCTGTACATTTGATAAGCTTGACTTATTACATTGATATATAAAGGAACATTAATATAGAATGTAAGACATGCATGTGTTTGCTACAGGAGTAGTAGGGTGTGTGTCATGGTATACATCATTTAGGCTGTAGTATACTCTGCTCTGCATCCCATTGATTAAGAGTTAAATTATGTGATAATTATAATATTATTCTTAAACAAGTTTAGGAAGGGATTTGTAAAGTATCAAAACATTTACTTTACAAAATGTGTTCTGGGGCATAAAACAGAACTATTTACTTAAATGGTATACATAGTTATTCTGATAGATAATGTACTCTGACTTTTTCAGTTCAACACAATTGGGACACAATGAAAAATGCAATTCAGGTGAGATTTTTGACATTAGTTTTCTATTAAATCTATCCGATCGTCTGCTAAGGTTAATGTCACTGTGGTTTATACTGTACAGTTCATATCCATTTGTGTGGCCAAATGTTTGTATCACCTGGTCACGTGCACGCTAGTGATTTTAAGTCATAAGTATATTGAAAGTCTTTATACATCTTGAATTGGCCGTAATATTGATATTCCTATGAAAAGAAAACTTCATAAAGAAATGTAAGATGAATACATCTTCACAGTTATACATCAAATGTCATCAAACTTTCTGGGATTTTTATCAATTTCTGGGCATTGATCTTACAGATTTTGATTCAAACCTGTAAGTTTGACTTGTTTTTAGCTCACCTGGCCCGAAGGGCCAAGTGAGATTAGGGCATGGTGCGGCGTCCGTCGTCCGCCCGTCCGTCGTCAACATTTTACTTTAAACAGTAACTAAAAGGCCTAGGGTGATGATATTTGGTCAGAAGCATGCTGGGATGAAGGGCTACCAAGTTTGTTCAAATAAATGACCTTGATTTACATTCAAGGTCACAGGGGTCAAATATGTTTAAAACCTTTCAACAACTTCTTCTGAATAACCAATAGGCCTAGGGTGATGATGTTTGGCAAGAAGCATGCTGGGATGAAGGGCTACCAAGTTTGTTCAAATAAATGACCTTCATCTATTTTCAAGGTCACAGGGGTCAAATATGTTAAATTCTTTAAACAACTTCTTCTCAATATCCAAGAGGCATAGGGTGATGATATTTGGCCAGTAACATGCTGGGATAAAGGGCTACCAATTTTGTTCAAATAAATGACCTTGATTTATATTCAAGCTCACAAGGGTCAAATATGTTTAAAATATTTAAACAACTTCTTCTGAATAACCAATTCCGTCTTTGCGTATTGCAGAGTTATCTTCTCTTGGGAGCAGGTATTGATTGTTACGTCATTGGTTTGTGTGAGAAAATTATGTTGTTTTCTCAAAAATTGATGACATTACTCTCACAAACAAGTGACGTAACAATCAATACCTGCTCCCAAGAGAAGATAACTCTGCAATACGCAAAGACGGAAT
>NW_018408850.1:29153-73436 GCF_002113885.1 Mizuhopecten yessoensis | reverse complement strand
AGTAGCATGCTGGGATGAAGGGCTACCAAGTTTGTTCAAATTAATGACCTTGACCAACTTTCAAGGGCACAGGTGTCAAATGTCTTAAAATCTTCTTCTCAATAACCAAAAGGCCCAGGGTACTGATATTTGGCCTGTAGCAATCAGGGCTACCAAATTTGTTCAAATGAATGACCTTGACCCACTTTCAACCTAATGTCATTGTTTGACATTCAAGGTCACACTGATATTCTGCCTGTAGCTGTATTTTATCCCACTTTTAAGATTACAAGTGTGAGATTAATACCAGGTGAGCGATGCACGCCCATTGGGCCTCTTGTTCATTCTCCATTATATAAATTTTAATTTCTTTTCAGGATCACATAGGCTCTCTTAATTGGGGATATAGGGTTCAACTTCGTGATAAAAAAGTTGACTACCAGAATGCATATGCAGAGTTTATTGATGACCACACAGTCAAGGTAAGTTTGGTGGGAGATTTTAAACTTTCCATTCATGGAAAATTTGTCAAAAGAATAATGTAGTAGCATATGTCTGCTTGAGATATAGAGCACCATCTATTGGTTTATGTTGTAATATTACAAATCTTTTTATGAATTATTTTCACCATTTGATTTAAAGTTTAAGTCGAAGAACATTTCATTTTTCAGGCTGTCAATAAGAAGGGCAAGGAGGTGACAAAGACAGCGAGAGATTTTATCGTAGCTGTGGGGGAAAGACCACGCTACCCTGATATACCAGGGGCCAAGGAATACGGCATCACTAGGTATGTACTCTGATTTACAGTAAAACACCAAGCTACCCTGATATACCAGGGGCCAAGGAATACGGCATCACTAGGTATGTACTCTGATTTAAAAAACTAAATCACATTCGTGGCATTTCTGGAGAAATGAAAAAAATGGATGGGGAGGGCTGGGCTTTTACCGCCACCCACCCTTCTTCAAAGGATATTGCCAAAGTGTTGAGAAGGCTTATTTGCAAGTGTGCGTTTACTTGCAGTTAAATAAGGTATATCTTTAAAATGTTTTATTTATTAGGAATGTCAAATTTTGTTGAAAGTTCAGGAAACTATTTCAGATTTGAGGATTGAATTCAGGATTCACTATTAAAATTTCAGAACAGAGAACATATAAGAATGACCAGAAAATAACGAGGAAGTGTACAATTACTTCCCCTTTCTCCTGACAAGTGCAGTGACTACCTCCACTTACCTGTTGCTAACTTGTTTGTTCCAGTGATGACCTGTTTTCCTTGCCATACTGCCCTGGTAAAACTCTGCTGATTGGAGCATCCTACGTGTCGCTCGAATGTGGAGGCTTCCTCCACGGAATCGGACTGAATGTCACGGTGATGGTGCGGTCTATTCTGCTGCGAGGGTTCGATCAACAGATGGCCGACAAGATCGGGGAATACATGGAAGCTAAGGGCATCAACTTTATCAGGCAATGTGTCCCGACCAAGGTTTGTCTGCCGTTCTCTATTTACTACAGTGATTGGCCATACGTAAATACTTTGTTCTCAGGCCTGAGAGCCCACAAAAATTGCATATGAGCATTTCTTTATTGTAAAATCAAGACCATGAAATCTATAAGTTAAAAACAATCCAGAAATGAGTTTGCCATCTGATTTCATAAAGTCTAATGTACTCTACAAAATGTGTAAATAAGCTAGACTATGAAATCATATTAGAAGCCTTGTGGACAATGTTTTAAATATGTTAGGAAGTTGTTGAAAATTTACATCAGAACATCAGCACAAACATTCACATCACAAACTTTCAAAAAATATCTTCAAAAGTCATTTCCCTCCTGAATGTCACGTTCTAGAACATGTAAAACAATCTTACCTCGTGATTCAGGTACCTAACTGTAAAGTGAGAATAAATGAGATACATTTTGTACTAGCTCTCACCTGTTTTGAAGAGGAATACTCTGATATTCGAATTGTCAAATGTAAGGGTCTAAAAGACTTGTTTTTGTTTGATGTGCATTGTAATGTGAAATGTTTCCCTTGGTTATGTGAAATGTTTCCCATGGTAATGTGAAATGTTTCCCATGGTAATGTGAAATGTTTCCCATGTTTATGTGAAATGCTTGCCCTGGTAATGTGAAATGTTTCCCATGGTTATGTGAAATGTTTCCCGTGGTAATGTGAAATGTTTCCTGTGGTAATGTGAAATGTTTGCCGGATCCTCAATGGTCGAACATTGTACTAATGCTGTAATCCTCTTGCCTGTTCTATTGTCCAACTTTCCCTCTCTTCAGATAGAGAAACTGGAGGACGGCCAGCCCGGGAAGTACAAGGTGTACGGAAAATACAGTGACGGGACTGAGTATAGCGACACTTTCAACACTGTAGGTGGAGGATAGCTGCATTTCTCTTCAACCAATAATGTGAACAAAATGATATTATGTATTAAATGATATAAAAAAGCTACCATCACTTTCGATGATCGTGTTCCAAATGGTTTGACTATTTGGACTGCAGTTCATTTATAATATAGGGATGAACCTAGTGGTTTAATTTTTAGGAGAGTCTCCGATAACACTGTTTCGTCTTCTTGCATTAATTTTCATAGATTCTCCAGGCTTTATCCAATAAAATTTTGTATTTAAAATAAATGAACAGTCTTAATAAATGCCACATTAAAAATGGTTCTCGTTCTATATTACCTGAATGTCAAATGAAATGACAAAGATAAATGACAACTTTTCTTGAATGTTGCTAGTGATTTATCTTTTAAATGTTTACTTACAAAGATGCTGGTACCTATTTCAATTTCTGATTAAACTAGAGCAAAATTAATCTGGTAAAGTGACTTGAGGTAAACAACTCGTGGTACCCTTGTCTGTAATTGTGTAAACTTACAAGCAGGAAAAATTCATTCAATTGTTTTATATTTTGTCCCTTCTACATCGTTATTCTTGTTTTGTAGGTGATATTTGCCATTGGCAGAGATCCTGTCACAAAAACTATAGGACTGGACAAAGTGGGTGTCAAGCTCAACAAGTGAGTACTTGCTTGAAAAAATGTATTTAAAGAGCAAGATTAATCATTCAAATTACACATTACCTGTCTTGTTCATATTAAAAGTTATAGAGTTATTGATGAAGAGGTTGTTAAGGCTTTATAGAGGTACTACTATATAATTTGTGGACAGAAAATTTCAAAATTATAGTTTATCACAAATGCATTGTATATCATGTGATGTTTTATTTGTTGACAGAAACAGTAAAGTTATTGCACACAAAAGAATGTTGTTTTGTCTTGATAATGTTATTTTTGTTAACAGAAGCGGTAAAGTTATTGTAGACAGGACTGTTGTCTCGTCTTGATAATGTTATTTTTGTTAACAGAAGTGGTAAAGTTGTTGCCAACGAAAGTGAGGCCACCAACGTGTCCAACATCTATGCAATCGGTGACATACTCGAGGGCAAGCTGGAGCTCACACCAGTAGCCATACAGGCAGGCAAGCTGCTCGCCCGCCGACTTTATGACAATAGCAAAGTGCTGGTATGTACTCATTAACTTATTCTTACTGCACTTAAACATGTGTTCAGAGGCTAGCTATCAGTGATCCAGGGAGTTCCCGTTTGAGAATGTAAAGTTTTCTTCTTTTTAAAGAAAATGTTTGGGATGGGGAATGAAACGAGTTACGTCCTTTTGAATCTGCCACTTGTGACTACAAATGAGAGTAATTGTGCTTA
This sequence comes from Mizuhopecten yessoensis, assembly GCF_002113885.1. NCBI lineage: Eukaryota > Metazoa > Mollusca > Bivalvia > Pectinida > Pectinidae > Mizuhopecten > Mizuhopecten yessoensis. The sequence goes on along the minus strand of NW_018408850.1, from coordinate 69,726 downwards.
CTCATTTCCGATTGTCTTGTGGTCACTACCAGAAAATATTTTATGAATTTATATTGTTATATATTTCCTCGTCACACACGCACATCATTAGAATCACGCTGGTGAAGTGTTTAATGTTTTCTACCTACAGACGGACTATGTCAACGTAGCTACAACAGTCTTCACACCTCTAGAGTATGGCGCCATTGGATACTCAGAAGAGGCTGCAATAGAGAAGTTTGGCGAAGATAACGTAGAGGTAAGATCATTGAATTAGCCTCATGTGGTCATTATTTAATCCAAAAGGAAACTTCTTTCTATCAGATGCAAACAGCAAATTGATGTGCTATTGAAAGTTTACATGGGGCCTGTTCGTTTATGCGGAACAACCGGTTTGTCTGTTAAATTTTAAATGTGACAATTTTGGGTATAAATCCTGGCTGATCTGCAAATGTTTATGCAGGCCTTGCAAGGCTTTGCCAAGGCTCGCCTGAAAGCAGCATCAGATTACTAGGTCCGACATTATTTAATAAACGAATAACTGTGGTCCGACCGGTTGAACGGTTTAAACGAAAACGACCCTGTAGCATAAAAAGATTATTTATATGATATACATTCATGTATATAAATATCTTAAGTAACAAACTAGTACAAAAAGTGCAAAATGTATGAAATTAATACCATGTCATTGATTTGCCTCTACTTTATTGACAGGTATACCACACTAACTATTGGCCATTGGAGTGGACAGTGGCCAAGAGGGAAGAAAATGTTTGCTACGCTAAAATTATCTGTCACATTCCAGACAAGGTGGGTTATCTGCCCCTCGTTTATAGCTCTAATACATTTTCACTGCCTACAATTGATATGGCTGGCCCTTTCTGACTCCGAAATTAACATCTACTTTCATGTGCTTTTCCTTAGCTTTATCTTGTTATCTTGTTACATTCATAGTTTTCACTGCACACATTTTCTCATATTTTAGTCAAACTATAATTTCAAACTTGTTAGGGATATTGGATATTTTAATCAGGTTTCTTTGTAATTTTCTGGACTGTTTGACACAGTAAAAAATTTAAATGGTGATATCTTTATAATCTTTAAAGATGAAAATAAAATGGACAGCTCTGGGATTGGAAAGTGATACTTTTAGATAATGTACACAAAAATACTTTAATTTTTATGCACATTTTGAAGAAAATGTGGTTTGAAAATTTTATTTAAAATATCATTAAGACAATGACATAAGATTGAATATAACTTCATGGTGAATGTGTTTGAAGGAACGAGTGGTGGGGTTCCATATATGTGGACCAAATGCAGGGGAGATAACTCAGGGCTACGCACTGGGAATGAAACTCGGTGCGACAAAGAAAGACTTTGATGACACTATCGGGATACATCCCACCTGTTCAGAAGTAAGTGAATCGTATACATTATATGTTAAACTCTTATGAAGTAATTTATATGTTTAACCCTTTAACAACTGTAGACCATAATGGACTCGTCCATATCAATACATGGTAGGGTCTACTCAAGTTACATAGTTTACACAGGACCACTTGATGGGAAATAAGAAAATGGTGGGTGTGCTCAGTATAATAGTTATAGAATAGGGGAAGAAATGGGGACAATCTTCACATCCCAAATATTGCAGTTTGGGATGGTTCACTTTTGTCCCCCTGGTGTCTCTTTCACAAATCTGAAAAGAAAGTAATTTTCATATTTTTTAAATGGCTTCAGTTACATTGAAAAAAAGTTCACTTTTATTCATTGACACAGCTATTCCAATCCACCTAACGTTGTTTTCAATGATTTATTATATAATTATATACAGTTGTATATGTCAAATTATTATATTATGTATGTGATGAAGATGTATCTAAAAAGACATTTTTTAGTTTGAATACATTTTGATTTGATTTTTAAATATTTTGTTTAAACTTTTCAGCAATTTACGACCTTAAATGTGACGAAGAGGAGTGGGAAGATGGTGAACCAATCTGGTTGCTGAGGTTAGACCCTGCTGCTGTCCACCTAGACATTAGACCCAGAACATCTCCGTAAACTCACGTCAAACTTTGATTCCATTGGAGAGAGCTGCCCTCTACCTGTTTATACTTTTGAGGGTTACAAAAACATGCATTAATTAAGGAGAAAATGTGTTTATACAAAACAGTTACTCAAATGAATTCGAATCTTGTGCCATTTCTGAACAGGTATCATGACTTTTTGTTAAGATTCCTGTAATACTTTTATTAGGTGTCGCCAGAAACAACATATGGATAAGAATTTTATCACAATTGTTATCAAGTTTGATGGACAAGTCATATTTTCAGTCATAAAGTGCAAACCAATCACAAGCAAAGACATTAGAAGGTAGATGTCTGCTTAAAGCTATCCTCTGGATTTTGAAGAAATGACGTTTTGTTGATTATTTTGATATGACTTGGATATTTATGTTTTGCTGAGTTCTGTGGACCATTTTGACGTGACTGAGATATTTGGGTCGTGTTTAGACAGCAGCGGGGTTTTGTCTGGAGCAGTACTGTCCTGTAGTGTACTTGTGTGGTACATGGATGACGGACAAGTCCACAATCCCGACTCGGGACGGACTTGACCTGAAAATACTGGTCAGTGCAGCTCAAACCATTTGTACTAGAGATTCATTGACCGTCATGATCATGGCCTGGTTTAATGACCGCTATGAAAGAAATTAGCTACCAATTTTTTACTATTGAAAAAATTTCTTATTTTTGAATATTATTGTATAAACTGACAAGGGAAATTTGTATGAGAAGAATACATGAATTTAAAAATTATTAGAAATTGATGTGAACATTTTTAGTTTAGTCATATTAATTTTCTTACTCCTTCATTTTGCCTTGATGATGAAGTCAGCATTATACTACTTGTACATTAAGTTTTGTTTAAGTTTTCATTTTCATTTTTTTACAACCTATAAGATTTGTTTCATCAATTTATCCTATTGGACTTGAAAATGTTCTGTTTGTTCAATGACTAGAACTGTTTCTTGAATTTATTGAACTATAAATTTGTGTGCTTTCTGTATTATGAACATATTTTGTCACATCATAAAGGGGTTCAGGTTAATACTAGGTTTTTATGCAGAAGATTTCAAACAGCTTCCTTTTTTATAGGATTTTTTTTAATAAAGTTTCAGCAGGGTGATTCGGGTAATTTTTCCATAATTTGAATAGCCATCATTTACATTGCTATTTTAATGTAGCTATTACAACAGGCTTATAAATTGATTGTATAAATAAAGTACAAAATAAAAAGCATCCTGTAGTGTTGAGATTTTAAAGCCTTTCAAAATACAATAAAATTGTTAGTACATTGTAATATCGTACTGTTATGTCTAAATATGTTTTTGATGCATTCCAACAAGAAACACATTTCAGTAATGTTATCGTAGATCAGTGGGAACAATCTTTAAAATGAAGTACATGTATACACGTTTGTAGATATTGCTTTGAAGTGCTATTTTATCAATTAAGTGCAAGTATTTAATTATTTTCTACAAATTATAAAAAGAAAATCACTAATGCCTAATTATGTAATATGTGGGAAACATCAATAACCTTTTTGTACTTTCTTTTTTAACCCATTCACCCCTGAAGACACATTTGAACCCTTCCAATTCAAAGGTTGGAATAGTTCATTTTGAAATTTCTGGGGTGAATGAGTTTAATATAAAATATGTAATTTTGAAGAAAATAATGAAAATCCTAATGTGTTGGGATTGATGGAATACCTGTCGGTGTCATTGACAGTAATCCCACCTTAATTATCCTACAGTATCCTTTTGTACCTATTTTGGCTTTTCCGTTTTACCACACCGTTGGTTGTGAATATACTGTACCTGCATTGTTTTCACTAAGTTAATAAAAACTTTGTAATACATCATGTGCAGATTCTTTCTTTTCTGTTGATTATCAAACAAGGCACACAGAGGAAATTACCATTTAGTTAAATGAAGGACTTCTATATTCTTAGAAACAGTGTTCTATCTTGGTCATGTTACCAAGTGATAACTGAGTAATCTGAGTTTAGGTTAAGTATATTATATAACTGGATTTATCACCTAATAATATAACCTGACCAAAATATTAAAAATAAACCTCCTTAAATATACAGTTTATCTACTGGTAACAGTTGATGATATACACGCATAAATATACAGTTTATCTACTAGTAGTAATATATGATAAACACAAGTAAATATTTATAATACACCATTTTATCTGTGAATGGTTCATAAAGTAACAGCCCGATTTGTATACGCCTTGATGAACTTGTCTCGCATCTACTGTTGATGATGTCACATCCTAGTATCTCATTCGCATAAAATTTGCTGAACTCTGCCCAAAATTTGCTAACCTCCACCCACTTGTATTATTGTTGCCGTTACAAAACATCAGAAGACTATTGAGTGAATGTTGGTGTAGACTGTAAATATATAGTGATATAGTGCGCTACTTGTATATGTTGAAAACAAAAACTAGTCGCACAAGATAATTAATAGAAGCAACTGAGTAATCTCAACTGGGGAAATATATTTTATAATGAACCAGAATGAAAAAGACATTGTTGTTGGTCAAAGTTGAAAGGTGATAAGTCAGGTTTAAGGTGATAAATCCAGTTATAAAATTTACTTGTCTTCAACTTGTTATTTGAAAATGTCATCCAAAAATGATTTTTTTTCTTGATTATATCTTCAGCATACTTCGGGTTATCAAACTTGAAAGGCCCCTTTATATTTGAGGTAGCGCTATAAAGTCAGCATCAGGTCTGCGCTATCACGAGAAGACGAACAGAACATATTGCAGCCTCCCAAAACACACTCATGCATCTTGCACACAGGGGAGGCCGTCCTTAAATGACCATAGCTGTTAATAGGACTTAAACAGTACTAAACCAAACCATTCATTTCTGACAGACAATTTCTAGTTTTTGTGTCGCCTGCGAAAAGCTGGTGACACATAGGTATTGCTATGTCGGCGGCGTCGTACGCGTCCGCACAGAGGTTTCGTGCGATGACTTGAGTTTCTTTGGGCTGATCAAACTCAAACTTCATGCAGTGCTAAGCATACTTGCATTTTCAAGATTTTTTTTATGGATACCATTGTATCTTTTTCTTCGTAATCTCCCAGCTTCCTGCGCAGGCGTCACATCCACTTCCGGGGAATTCTTGCATTTGATGTTTGTCCTACAAGCAGCTTTGAGTTTGTATTGATTCATTTTTCTTCAAACTTTCAACCAAGAAGATTTACCCTTCAGTGCCTAATGATTGAATGAAGATATTGCTACCAGACCTACATATTTTACTGTAAAATATAATATTTTTTTAGGATTTCAAAGACCATTCAACAAAGTATTTTCAAATTTGGAAACGTTAAGCTCTTTACCTTCATCTTTACCTACAACTTTGACCAGCAACGACGTTTAAATACGAAGCAGAAATTAGAGCCAGATAATTTCAATTTTTCTATCGTGAATTTCCCTTTCTTGACAGTAACATGCTTGGTTCTCCATTCTATGGTAATTACATTCAGCATTTTTCTTTTTTTCTTTAAATATCTTTCTCTAAATATCAATGATATATGCATACTGCTGACGGACGAACCAACAACACAAGATTTCGAGAGATGCCAGTAGATAACTATGGGCAAGTTTTGTGTTCGCCATTTTGATCTCATTTAAAAACATTCTATTTTACTGTTGTATATTGCATCAGTATCTTGGAGTATCACTTCCTTGTTCGGATCAAAATATGCAAGAACTGGACATGCAGTTATTATGTCTTTGACCCGGCAGAAAGCGTCAGCTTGGGGTTTGTCCCAGTGGAATTCTATGTTTTGTGTAAGAAGTACGCGTAGTGGGCTNACGTATCCGTATTGTTGCTAAACCTCTTATTATCATGTCAATTTTGAAATAACACGTGTTGTCGGAGAACACCGTTAAAAATGCCTCTTAGTCTTCCCCATCAATAAATTCTACGCCTAATAGTGCACAAGTTCCGGGAATGAGGCAGCTGAGCGTAGCAAACACACATATATATTGTATCTTTACAGTAATTAATTAATACAGTATGCCAAAAAAAAAATTGCCAAAAAGTTTGAAATCCTAATTGTTCTAAACTACTGTAAGTGGAGGTGTATCAAATCTCTAAATAACACGAATTAAAAATTAAAGGAGAACTAATTAATTTCAAATTGATAATGAACAAAGCGTGTTTACTTTTAACCATGCCACACGGTAGTCTAGTGGTAGGACGCCGGGCTCGTGACCGAAGGGTTTGCGGGTTCCAGTCACGGCACGGCACTGTGTTGTGTCTTTGAGCAAGATACTTTACTCCGCTTGTTCCAGTCTACTCAGCTGTAAATGAGTATGTGGTTGGGAAGTGCTAGATCTGTTGAATGATAGCTGTTAGCCCCGAAATGGCAGCCCCGGCTGTATGCTCCCCAAACTAGTTTGTGATAAAGCGGTATATAAAAACCTCGAATTATTTTATTATTATTACTCAAATAGATAATCCTGGCATTCCGTTACGGCAAACCAAGGGGACTAAAAATCCACTAGCAAAGTCTACCACCCTTTCTCTTGAAATATGAACGTGACACACACGTAGATTGTACTTAAAAATGATACATTAGTCTTAATGACTACTGGTGTCAGCGGAGGGGAAGTCTTACGACCTGACATGCAAATCCCTCACTGTCTCTGGAAAGAATGACTTTTTTATGCCCACAACAAATTGGTGCGGAGCTTATAGTGTTACCCTTGTCTGTACGTCTTTACGTCCGGTTGGTTAAGGTTTTTCGCTTAGGTCCGTTTTGAACTAAATATACTGCTGGTAGACCATACAACTCCACATATGCTTATGTGCCTTTATGAGAACTACACATTGTAGGACATTTTTGTAACTTGGCCTTTGCCTCTGTGACCTCGGTTAAGTTTTTACGTCACTGTCAGTAATGGACACACATGACCCCCAATGTGGACTTAGTTTTTGGTTCATAACATAGACATGATTGAGATCGCACAAGAGTCACAACACCCTTGTCGACAAAAGGCTTTCTGGAAGAAAAATAGAGTGAACATTGACCTTAGTTCCTGGGCCAGTTTAGTGATCGCCATCGTGATTCCATAGGGAAATACTCTAATTCTGCGTGTGATATGAGGGTCAATGGCCTTTATTAGGCTCGTTATGTGCATTGTTTCATTGTCACTGTCTAATTTTTTTTGCCATGAGGATGTGACATTTCTTGGATTTGACCTATACATTAACATTGCGGATGTTGTCGATGAAGCAAACTGCGCTTACCAATCTTGAACACTTGGACTTACTCTTGTACTTTTTCAATGGCATACTTTATCTTAGTTTTACCGGTTCTGAGTAGTCCTTTAACAGTTTTCTTGACACTGAGGTATAACCAAAATCTAAAGACTGTATGTTTGTCAAATATCTGTAGTAATAGCATACTAACACTGTTCATATTGTGTCATGTTTGGTTTTTGGAAAAATAAATAAGTAAATAAACAAATAAGATATATTAAATTCATTATACAATTCTTATATGTATGCAAATGCTGTTTTGTTTTCATGAAAACTGTATATTTTAACAAGTTTTGTTCGTACTAAAACCTGCCTTGAATGAAACAATATATTAGATTGTAATTACGTCAAGTAATGGACACATCTTTTGTCAGGTAAGTTGTACGAACCTGGATACTTTGGATATTTTTAAAAGTATTTTCTAGATGCGTCATATTTTGTTGTTTGTTTATGTATTCAATCCTCAAGCAAACACCTATGATTAAAGGTCCAGAACTCTGCTTAAAACCTTTTGCCAAACCATGGTCTTATTCAGTCTTATTCAGGTGTTTTGTTATCATTCTGCATAGCTCCAGTGTGCTCTTCTCTGGTTCCTCATTCAAGGATGCGTTTCAGTTTTTTTGTATAAGAAATATAGCTTGGTCTTTCTTCTTCTCATGCGCGTGCACATGTGTAGACTGCCTTGTCTTCCATAATCTATTTGAAGGTTTGCAGGGATCCATGCTTTCTCTTGATACTTGAAATACTGACGCAGGGGAACACGTGGAGTGTATTTTTTGTTGGTATGACTTCCCTACACAGGACACTTTATATCGGATCTCCAGCATGAACGAAATTGACATTTGGAAACCTGCATGCTGCATTGATAAAGATGTCGAGGCTCCCAATGTCCGACACATGCCTGCTTTCGTAGGCAAATATATAGATGTTGCTAGCTAATCGGATATTGACCCAGATAAGTTCACAATTACTGTGTTCCAGTTCAGTGTGCATGTCACACTTTAAAGATATCAACTACAGACCTTGCTTGAAAAAGGTTATCAACACTAAAAATGCTAAATATACGAAATTAAGAAGCACATATTTGATATCAAATGAGCCGATGAAAAAATCCCAACAAAGTTAGCATGTTTATGTACAATGTGGTCATTTCGTTCATAAAGAATCAGTGGTATTAAAGATAAAGGATTGAAAATCCTTGTCTTTAGGGTTCAGAATCATACTTAAAATACAGCGAAAAGAGGGAGGCGCAGTTAATATCATTTATACCATTACACGTTTTCAACTTCTACAGATAATTTATCATGAAAATAGTATTTCATCTAAACCGTGCCAGAATATAATTCAGCTAAAAGGTTACGGCCGACCTCGGGGTCTGATAGTCCAGCAGCAGATTTAGTCCGAATGTTACGTAAAACAATTACTAGATGTAAGAAACATGGAAGAACTAATTTAAGATTTATTCTGTCGATGCAGAAAACGTAAAACAATAACTAGGTAGATGAAATATGGAAGAACCTAATTAAAATCTTCTGTCGATGTAGAAAACGTAAAAAATATCATTTACTATAGAAATATGGAGTAAGGAAGAACTTATTAAAATCATCGGGTTTTTTTGGGGTGTTTTTTTTGGGAAGGGGGGTTGCTTCTGTTTTGATACAGTCCGCGATTAAATGAACAGCTTACGCTATATAATCCCGTTGCAAACTTCCGTTGAGGGTTATGTGTGAGTTCATTCATTGGTGTCCTAGGCCTAGTAACATTAGTCCTAGTAACAACAGTCACAACAGTCCTAGTAACAATAGTCCTAGTCCTAGTAACAACAGTCCCAGTAACAACAGTCCTATTCCTAGTAACAACAGTCCTAGTAACAACACACGGCTGACCACCACACAAATCGTTTACTATAAGTATGTATCTTCTACAGCTGTTTCTGTGGCAAAAACCGACAGTAACTGACTTCTAATGCTATTCACATACACTGTGATTTATTTTCTCTCTGTTATCCCACCTGGAATTCAGGAGAAATGATAAGGTTTAACTTGAAATGCATATCTTTGTCAAATACTTGGAATAATTACGTTCTAATTATGTTTATGTTGTGTCACGTTTGGGTTTGATTTATTTTCTCTATTAAAACGCATCTGAAATTCAGAAGTAATGAGAAGGAGGCTGTTAAATATACGTTTACACAGGTGTAACAACATTTGCTCTACTCCCTGGCTGTAAACAACAGGCGAAATGTACATATCTATCTTCACCTGTTCCAGGTCCTGTCATAATTAATTATATAGCTACATGTGTCATTGTGTATTCTGTTTACATCTAATTTGTACGTTCTTTGTCATTTTTTAGTGACTTTCCATTATCATCAGATATAATACTTAATGACAAGAATTTACCGGAATAGTGAAACGGGTGTCGGATCTTAACGCAATTACATGTATTTATTTTTGTGTTCTGTTTTGTGGATCTGTACATTAATAAGTACCTGTTATAAACGTGTGTATATATCTTTTGTTTTTTGACAACTGAAATACTTTATTTGTCATCTTAGCTGGAGTTTTGAAAGCATTGTCACAGGGACAAACGACAGTTGCATTGTGGGATTTTTTCAAGGTATTCCACAGGTATATAATCTAACTGGATTCACAAGTCGAAACTGAGCTGGAAAGACAATGGATAACTTCACCTCGGTCACAAACAAGGACTTCTTCACCCATGGTGCATGGGAAAATGAGGTTATAGCCGTAAGTCTGTTTTTCTGTATTATTTTCGTCGTGTCTCTCATCTGTAATATCCTTGTTATTGTCACATTTGGATCACATCGATGTTTAAGGACTATCCATGATAAACTTATCATCTGTTTGGCCGTCATCAACCTTTTCATTTCAATGGGTGTTCCTTTTTATATGATTTATTCCGCCGCCCTCGATTACATTTCAAACCGGAAGTGGATGTGTCTTGTCGTGTTTTCGTTTCCCTATGGCGGCATAACGGCATCACTTTTTGTGCACCTCGGATTAGCAGTCGACAGATATGTTTGCATTGTGAGTCCTGCTAGACACATGAAGATTAAATCAAATCATGTGATTATTTGGTGTCTTATATCAATTACGTTTGGTCTTTCGTTATCCATGCTTCCGGCTGTTGGTTGGAACAACTGGGACTCGTATGAAAGATGTGTAATAGAAGTATTTCCAAGTACATTTTCGTTAATGTTGAAGTGCATTGCTTTGGTGATTTTGACGACAAATGGAGTTATTCACGTTCTCCTGCTCAATATTGCACATAAACATTCAAAGAATATCATTGGGGTCATACGTCACATACAAAGTCTCCACACGTCGGGCAAGACTAGTGTCCACGTAAAGACGTTCAGTTCTACAGCAGTGGTGACGGTCTTCATTCTGTGTGGAGTTTCAACTTTGTGCTGGCTTCCGGTTCTCGTAATGACGGGTTTTTACCATCTACCAAACATGGACCCTTTGCAGAAGATCATGCTCTCACAAATTCTCTTCATGCCCATCTTACTAAACACGTGCTTAAGTCCAGTTATCTACGTGACAAGAAATAAACACTTTCAGAACGCGCTAAAAGCAGTATTACTGAGGCGGAAGCACGAGTGTTTCTGACCATGACGCTATTATCATAAACAAGACTGCGTTAGTGGAATGTCCATTATTTATGTGTTTCGTTTTTGTATGATATCGGCTTTATGCCCGGAGATCGATTGCCAGAACAATAATTTCGTATAACAAAAATCACCTCTAAATAAAAGGTTGGTGTTCGGTACCCTGTTTCGAAATTACTTCTAAATTGCATTGTTTCGCACTTTGACAGTTAGTCACACTGCGCAGTTTCGTATTTTCTGGAAATGTTGAGAGTCGTTTTATTAATAGAAGTTAGAAACCACTTTAAATATCAAAATGGAGACATACGCACAGTATCATCTCAGTTCCTGTGTAAAACTGAAATGGGCGTAGGTGATACACTAATGGGCGTAGGTGATACACTGAAATGGGCGTAGGTGATACACTGAAATGGGCGTAGGTGATACACTGAAATGGGCGTAGGTGATAGCCGTTTAAATAAAGGAATCAGTCAAGTCAAGTGATAAATGAAAGAAATATGATGTCCAAATTTGTGTTAATTTTTCCTAATTAGAAGTTGGAGATCGGCTACAGTTCGAGTAGGAATGACAAAATTGGTAAAAGCTTTTCCCATCTTTATGTTCGGTACCTAATATATGCCTAATACCGGAAGCAGACTTGGTATTTCGCATCTTTAATAACTGTTTTCAACAGACAATGGAACGTACGCAGAACCTGCTAGGAGCAAATAAAACACAGCAATGCACGGACATCATAAATCTTAACCACAAGGTTAAAACATGTTTGATACCAACATACACGTGAAGATTTAAGTACTTCAAATACTCATGCGACTGCAATCGTAGCAATATTTCAATGGCATTTCTTTCAAAGAAATGAAACAGCGGAACAACACAATCTGACAATAATGACATGACATATACATTGTGTGTAGTTCGCATGTTGAACTACGTGCTTAAATTCATTCACATATTGTTGTGTTTCCGATCAGTATCGTTTCTTCAGTGACAACAATGTCACAGAAAGCGATGTGGAGGAAACAACATTATATACTGTTCTTAATAAGAAGGACGCACTGCATTTTTTCAATGGCTTACTCTCTTTTACTAATTCATTTGGTTCTGCAATCAATATTGCCAGTGTATACAGTGCAGTTGAAAATATTTTAGTCTCATCCAATTTCCATGAAAATTAGGCACTTTTATGTCGTTTGTACTTCATGTCAATCACGACAAAGATTTTAAGATACATGTATTTGTTTGTGGATATCCCTGTTACAATCGGCTAAAGTTGTTACATAGCTCTATGCATCACTATATAGTCCTTAAAAATAGTGTGGGCAACATTGATTTATATATATTATTAAAGTTTTATGATAATTTAATTTCTGTCATGTATATTGGTTACAGCCCTTTTGGTATATTTAGACATTTTTTCCACTAATACCAGCTAATTATTTAATACATGTGTATCCGATATATGTAAAAACAGATGAGTATCCTTGTCTGTCAGAAGCACAAACAACTTTATATCACTATATCAAATATATAATGATAATACCGAGGGCTTTTCTCTAAAAGATACAAGAGGCTCGTCGGCTTTTATCGTTACCTGTATCTATCTAAGCTAGATATCAAGCCGGAATGTTTCTGAGAAATTGAGACAACGGTAGCCATCTCAGCACGTGGTTGGCGCTACGACAGAGAAAAGGTTAAAAATAAATGGTGGAATTGAAAATAGGACAAAAATATCACAGTCAGTTGGAAGATAGAATAACATTCTGGATTTCCAATCAACCCGAAGAATAATGACACCTGTTACAGATCCCGAGAGTAATGATAACACCTCTTATAGATCACAACAACAATATTCTTTTCAAATTTGGTTCACATCGGCCAGGTAAAATTTAAGCGTCATAATGTCTCAGCCACTCATATGAATTTTTAATGTATGGTGTTGATGTATTGTTACCATACATGCATATGCTGTTATTGTGTAATTCCGTTTTTAAGAAAGGATTATTTTCAGATGCATGGACGGAGGGTTATATTATTCCTTTACATAAAAAGGGATCACTGTCAGATGTATCAAATTATAGGGGAATAACTTTATTGAGTGTAGTTTGGAAATTATTTACGAGAGTTTTGAATAATAGGCTTAATTGTTAGGCCGAGAAATATAAGGTTTACGTTGACGCACAGGCTGGTTTAGGACGGGTCACAGTACCATAGATACTATCTTTATTTTAAATGGAGTATCTCCCATCTTTTTCATTTAAAAAAGAGTCTACATTGTGCATTTATTGATTTCTCAAAAGCCTTTGATTATCTTGTAAGGGACAATTTGTGGCTTAAACTAATAAAAGTTGGTGTAAGGGGTAAAATGCTTGATATAATTAAAGCTATGTATAGTTCTATCAAATCAAGGGTAAAAGTAAATAATGAAATTTCAGAAAGTTTTCAATGCATAACTGGGGTTCGTCAAGGTGAAAGTCTGTCTCCCTTTTTATTTGCTATGTATATAAATGATTTAGAAAATGAATTTATATTGAATGGTTTTGACGGTATAACAATTGATTATTTAAAACTCTATTTAGTTCTATACGCGGATGATATCACAATTTTTTCCGAGCCTGCTATACAGTTACAACACGGGTCATTTTATAAGGCTCAGAAAACTCTGACTGGCCAAGCTACTAATTCTATATTCAAAATGGAAAAATATTTACAACGTTTTGTTAATTTATCGCCCAAACATATATGTGATTTATTTGATAAATTGGTAATGCCCGTGCTTTGCTACTGTAGTGAGGTACATGTATGGGGTTTCCATTCGGCTGGGGATATTGAACGGGTACACCTTTTTTGTAAAAGATTATTATATGTAAAGCCTACAACACAAAATAACGTTGTTGATGGTGAGCTAGGTCGTTTTCCATTAAAAATAACCAGATATTGCGGAATAATAAAATATTGGCTGAGGATAGTATGCGATTCAACAAGCGATCTTGTTAGATCAGTATATAACATCTTGTATCAGGACGCTGAACAGTTTTCCAAACAAAATTGGGCTAGTGCGGTAAAAGAACTTCTTTTTACAAATGGTTTTGGATATGTTTGGTACATGCAGTCTGTAGGTAGTATAGAAGCCTTTATGCATTTATTTAAAATTAGAATTAAAGACATTTTTGTTCAAAATTGGCAGAGGGAATTATCTGGCACTACTAGAGCAAGATTTTATGTTAATCTTTCTAATAACTTCGAATATAAACTATATCTCGACCTTGTCAACATAAAAAAGTTTCGTATAGCGTTAACAAAATTTAGAGTCTCTTCTCATCGTTTGAGTGTTGAGGTAGGCCGTTGGCACAGACCGAACCCTATTCCATATGCGAATCGTACATGTAGTTGTTGTGGGGTTTTAGAGGACGAGTATCATTTCCTTATGGAGTGTACCTTATATTCTAACATAAGACATATGTATATCAAGAGAAGGTATTTTCATCACCCAGATAGACCAAAGTTCCTGGAATTAATATCGACTACGAGCAAGAGTACATTGAAAAATATTGCCGCTTTCATTTTTAAAGCGAATGAGATACGTAACATTAACTTATTTAATCAGGAGTAACGTCCGCCCTGATGTCGTGAAACCTGCATTTAAGTATGGAAAGTCACTGTTTTACTTTATTATATATTTATGTAATTTAATGCATTGTACCACTACATATATCCTTGTATATGCAATGTATTTATGGCACAAAGACATTTGTGTCTATTGCTGAATAAAGAGTATCATATGCAACGACAACCATCTTAAATAAAACAGAAAACCAACCGGTCATATTAAGAATAAGCCTGATTTACATCAATGACATCATTATGACACCAAGACTACATAGGCAGAGTTCGATCTAGTGTATATGTATCGGACTGTAATGCTTTTAAATGAATTGTCCAGAGAAATAAAATAAAATACATAATAAGTCAAGTCTATTCTAGTTTTGAAATGCACTGCTTTGATTTAAATCTTTGAATTAAGCCCATTGCAAAACTTTTGTCACAATTGTTTTGTTTTTCATGCTATGGTCAAGAAATCGCTATCTAGTACAATTGCCATCATACTCATACACACTTTAGCTAAACAGCACCATTTGCAGATGATGTTTAATTGATTCGTCGTTATTCGAAATACTGAATATCAGTTTATACCCTCAGATGAAAATAGGTCACAAAAAAACCGTATTAATATCAAATGTCAACTGGGTGTTTTTCCTGGAAAGGTAACAGATTACTTATTGTTTAGTTGACCGCCTGTAACACAATGGTACTAGCCAACTAATGTTTTTATTAATGTTTATAGCCTTTGACGACCTGTGTGAACTAAGGAAAACCGTCCCATTAGTTGATATGTGTCGCTGTATATTAATCTTTCTCCAGCTTTGTAGTGCTTGTATGTAATGATTGATAGTAGAATACATTTGTGTGGCTATTCTCTCTCCGGCCTACACCTATACATATCAGGTAAACATCCTCTATGCATGATTTGTGATTGATGTTGGCTTTGCAGATGATGACCCTAGGCCTGAAGGCCCCGTCATATGTTCCTTGGGACGAGGTTAGTGTCTTGTCCATATGTGGCATATCACGGACAACCCTTCGACCATGTCTGATAGGGCTCAGTGCTTAAAGTTCATTATTCTTTTAAAGTTCTGGTAATGCATACGATAAATTTCTGCCACATGACACTTACGTTGTTTCTATAATGTGTTGTGATCCTCCTCACTTGAAATGTTTTGGAAACTTGTCTTTGAATGTTGCGTTTATAGTACTGAATATGATTGCGTAAAGGCCAGAGGAGAGATGCAGGAGGTTTAAAGTTCAGTGATATAAGGGATCTTGGGAAAATATTCTAGTTATTTGTTTAAAAATATTGATAGTATTACTTTTAAAATATTATTGGCATAGATATTTTTATCTAAATTATCGAAGGTATCTTGTGCAGTTTCTGAAATGTAAACGAGAATGAGGCTTCGTTAACAAATTTAAGAAATATTGAATGTTGATGGAAGTCTGTTCTTTCGCTTTCTTGCTACCTATTACTTTTGAGTATTTCTCAGTATGATATGAGCTATTCAAACGTGTGTATCTCGTATATTGACTTTTTACTAGCAATTTCATATCTACAATGCCTTCTGACAAGTATTTTTCGGTTTATTTGCTGCTTGTGCATATAAGAATGGTAATACAGAAAAAGGTGAAAGTATTTTACTAAAAAAGGATGAAAACCACCTTCTACACTCCAGAGAGATTACGATTAATGAAGAATATATGTCCTTTAATTTGAAATACTGAATATTTTCACCCAGTGAACTCTGTAAAAATGTGAAAATATGAGTATACCAAGAAAATCGCGGATAGCTCGCCGACACCGTGTCAGGTGGCACACTACAATGAGATATGTGTTACGCTTAAAGTATATGCGAATTAATTTTCCCATTTTTTTCTCTCATATTTAATCATTTGCTTAAAAAATATTACATATGTTACATGGCTCTTTTTGTATCTAGGACAGGGCTTAGTATAGAATTACCTGTAGACGTCCAATTTAGCTGTGAATGCCTTACTGTCAGATAAGAAAATCACATATAACAGCCACAGGTAACATATTAGGGATTTACAGGTAATCTTATTGTTAAGGTATCTAGACAACAATAGATGACATCACAGCTATGTTTTGATGTTAGTTATGTAGCTTTATTTATGCACGGGCTCTGAATGAAGAAGAAATACTCGCCCAATACCTTAATTTTATATAAGGTGTAATATTTTTTCCTCGTTTTACAAGAATTCCAAAAGCAGGTTTCATCTCAATCATCCTGTAGAAATTAAAAACATCTAAATAACAACAACCCTTTCGTCTTCACTTTTACCTTCTATATGACAAACAAACATAAACTTATTATCAAACAGTGTGATATTCAGCTACAATTTGGAAATAATCAATGATCCCTACACTACTAAACGTTTTTTTTTACCTTAACCTTCACTACGATATTATGATAACCTTACTGCCAAACTCTTAAAACTATTTTACTACATTATGATAATGATAGAGTGATACACTTCAATACTAAACTCTGTGATATTGACCTGCAGTATGTATGACAATCATACTAAACTTTATGACATTTGCATACAGTATGACAATCATACTAAACTCTATGACATTTACCTGCAGTATGACAATCATACTAAACTTTATGACATTTACCTGCAGTATGACAATCATACTTAACTCTATGACATTTACATGAAATGACAATCATACTAAATACTATGACATTTACCTGCAGTATGACAATCATACTAAACTATATGACATTTATCTGCAGTATGACAATCATACTAAACTATATGAAATTTACCTGCAGTATGACAATCATACTAAACTCTATGACATTTACCTGCAGTATTATATGACATTTATCTGCAGTATGACAATCATACTAAACTATATGAAATTTACCTGCAGTATGACAATCATACTAAACTTGATGACATTTACATGCAGTATGACAATCATACTTAACTCTATGACATTTACATGACATGACAATCATACTAAATACTATGACATTTACCTGCAGTATGACAATCATACTAAACTCTATTACATTTACATGCAGTATGACAATCATACTTAACTCTATGACATTTACAAACAGTATAACAATCATACTAAACTCTATTACATTTACATGCAGTATGACAATCATACTTAACTCTATGACAATTACCTGCAGTATGACAATCATACTTAACTCTATGACATATACATGCAGTATGACAACCATACTAAACTCTATGAAATTTACCTGCAGTATGACAATCATACTAAACTCTATTACATTTACATGCAGTATGACAATCATACTTAACTCTATGACAATTACCTGCAGTATGACAATCATACTTAACTCTATGACATTTACGAGCAGTATGACAATCATACTAAACTCTATGACATTTACATGCAGGATGACAATCATACTTAACTCTATGACATTTACATGCAGTTTGTCAATCATACTTAACTCTATGACATTTACATGCAGTTTGTCAATCATACTTAACTCTATGACATTTACATGCAGTTTGTCAATCATACTTAACTCTATGACATTTACATGACATGACAATCATACTAAATACTATGACATTTACCTGCAGTATGACAATCATACTTAACTCTATGACAATTACCTGCAGTATGACAATCATACTTAACTCTATGACAATTACCTGCAGTATGACAATCATACTTAACTCTATGACATATACATGCAGTATGACAACCATACTAAACTCTATGACATTTACCGGCAGTATGACAATCATACTTAACTCTATGACATTTACCTGCAGTATGACAATCCTACTAAACTATATGACATTTACATGCAGTATGACAATCATACTTAACTCTATGACATATACCTGCAGTATGACAACCATACTAAACTCTATGACATTTACCTGCAGTATGACAATCATACTGCAGGTAAATGTCATAAAGTTTAGTACGATTGTCATGCTGCATGTAAATGTCATAGAGTTTAGTAGGATTGTCATACTGCATGTAAATGTCATAGAGTTTAGTAGGATTGTCATACTGCAGGTAAATATCATAGAGTTTAGTATGGTTGACATACTGCAGGTATATGTCATAGAGTTAAGTATGATTGACAAACTGCATGTAAATGTCATAAAGTTTAGTACGATTGTCATGCTGCATGTAAATGTCATAAAGTTTAGTACGATTGTCATATTGCATGTAAATGTCATAGAGTGTAGTATGATTGTCATACTGCTTGTAAATGTCATAGAGTTAAGTATGATTGACAAACTGCATGTAAATGGCATAAAGTTTAGAACGATTGTAATACTGCATGTAAATGTCATAGAGTGTAGTATGATTGTCATACTGCTGGCAAATGTCATAGAGTTAAGTATGATTGTTATACTGCATGTAAATGTCATAAAGTTTAGTACGATTGTCAGGCTGCAGGTAAATGTCATAGAGCTTAGTATGGTTGTCATACTGCATGTATATGTCATAGAGTTAAGTATGATTGACAAACTGCATGTAAATGGCATAAAGTTTAGAACGATTGTAATACTGCATGTAAATGTCATAGAGTTAAGTATGATTGTCATACTAAACTCTATGACATTTACATGCAGTATGACAATCGTACTAAACTTTATGACATTTACATGCAGTTTGTCAATCATACTTAACTCTATGACATTTACCTGCAGTATGACAATCATACTTAACTCTATGACATTTACATGCAGTATGACAATCATACTAAACTCTATGACATTTACATGCAGTATGACAATCATAATAAACGCTATGACATTTACCTGCAGTATGACAATCATACTTAACTCTATGACAGTTACCTGCAGTTTGTCAATCATACTTAACTCTATGACATCTACCTGCAGTATGACAATCATACTAAACTCTATGACCTTTACCTGCAGTTTGCCAATCATACTTAACTCTATGACATTTACATGCAGTATGACAATCATACTAAACTCTATGACAGTTACCTGCAGTTTGTCAATCATACTTAACTCTATGACATTTACATGCAGTATAACAATCATACTAAACTCTATGACATTTACATGCAGTATGATAATCATACTTAACTCTATGACATTTACGTGCAGTATGACAACCATACTAAATTCTATGACATTTTCCTGAAGTATAACAATCATACTAAACTCTATGATATTTACATGCAGCATGACAATTATACTAAACTCTATGACATTCAGCTTTAGTATAAAACTGAGTGTCGCCTCATTACCAAACTCAATGATATTTGCCTACTTTACCTGCAGTATGACAATCATACTAAACTCTATAACATTTACCTGCAGTATGACAATCATACTTAACTCTATGACATTTACCTGCAGTATGACAACCATACTAAACTCTATGACATTTTCCTGAAGTATGACAATCATACTAAACTCTATAACATTTACCTGCAGTATGACAACCATACTAAACTCTATGATATTTACATGCAGTATGACAATTATACTAAACTCTATGACATTCAGCTTTAGTATAAAACTGAGTGTCGCCTCATTACCAAACTCAATGATATTTGCCTACAGTATGACAATAATCGTCATAATGCTACCAGGCTCCATAACATTTGCTTACAGTATGACAATGATGGGTCACCTCACGAGATAATTACTAAACTGTACTACATTTAGTTTAAGTATGTCAGTTATGGTCCTTTATTACCAAATTAAATGATAATTTTCTATGAAAATATTCGTCACCTTACTACCAGCCTCTATGACAATTACGTACAGTATGAAAATATCTATCACTTTACTACCAACATCGTTTACCTCTACCTTCAGAACTATAATGGCCGTCACTTAACTTACATATGCCGTGATATTTACCTACACCATGATACGTATCGTCATCTTACTAACAAACCTTATGACAACCTTGCGTTTGAGGATCGTTAACTTACCTTTATCCCAAGTATTAACTCATCAGCCTCCTCAGCTTCATGTGTCACAATTGATTCGCTACTTGATAGCTTGTTTTAGTAAATGCATTTTTCTGAATAAATTTATCTTGATTACCAACAATCAAACAATGTATTTACGCGTACTAGCCAGATCTTTCTACCGGCAAGAAATGTATTTCCTATCATATTCTTTACCATAAATAGACTAAGCTTATTTTACAAGATCAGTTCTACTGAAATTTAAAACTAAAAGCATGAAAGAGACCCATCATAGTGCAGGATTAAAATATTCTCCCTGGTGACAAAAAGTATGCAATGTAGTTCATGTTAAAAAACAACGCTACTTAGACGTTTTGAAAGGAGAATTTTAAGAATAAATAATATATTACTTTTTTTTTTTTGGCTCCAATATTACATTACGTATAGTAAAAGGTACCATTTTTGTGATATCTGAACGGAATTTGTACATAGATATTTTAATTCTGAATAACTGAACTGAACACCTTTTTTTGAATGCAAAGTGTATTTTTAAAAAAAAGTAAGTTTGACAAAGTTTAAATTGTGGCAGATTAATAGAAACCTGTCAAAATAATGATTTTCACCCAAAATCGAATTCAGCGCAAATTCACCGCAGCCATTCGAGGGTTTATACGAATCGAAATAACAACATCAGTAGTTATAATTGTGTTTATTCAGATAAACAATCATAGTACAATTAAAAAAACAACACACAATCACAGTTATAGGCGAGATAAAAGCATAACCAGGTATTGTAACTTAAGTTACGGATCAATAATTATCACAGATATATTGTAACTTAAGTTACGGATCAATAATTATCACAGATATTTTGTAACTTAAGTTACGGATCAATAACTATCACATATAATAATAAATATATATCTTATTATATTATTTATAAATAAAATATATTAATATATTTGGCATACTGTTCATGCTATCACAGAAAAGGGAATTATCACAGTAACATGACATATTACAATCATTTTATTATAATATTGAAAACAAAATATTAAAACATTATTATATATATTTTATAGCGTAAACGTGATTTTGTAAGTACAGTCGTTTGCAATCAATGTAAGCTGTTACAGACACATCAATTCTATGTCGATAGAGCATAGTTTTCCCCCAGGTACCAGTAGTCCCTAGTGACCAGTAGTGAGAGCCATTATACAAGTGTAAACTCGAAGTTAAACTTGCTTGAAGTTTTATTTTTAGAAGATGTATATCAAAGTTCCGTTACAATTATGGGAAGGTTAATTTTGTTTTACAATGAAGATGTTTAAGTTATTGGATAGACTATATATTATATATATATATAGCGATAAATAGTTTTAAATGTCCATGTGACGGTAAAAATATAAATAAAGCAAAACACGAAGATTAGTATAATCGGCTAGCGCTTTCGCCCATCTTGGGGCTCTTCAGGCGATTTTGTATATAATCTATATATAAGGATATATCCTGTAGATGAAGCATGCATTGAGATGCACTACTGATGAGTCAGAGTGTAGGTTGTGTTGCATTTGTAGTGTTTGAAAAAAACCCAGCTTAACCTAAAAAGAACAGAACAACTTGACACAGATTAGGTTGCTGAAACATTAGCCGAGGCAAGAAATCAAGGTAATATTCAACATTTGAAGAAAGCGACCAAATAAATAATGAATTATTAATAAACCAAGATTTGTTGGTCCTACATTTGAACGATTTGAGAAACAGAGCAAAAGAGAATACATAACATTGATGAAGAAAATGACAAAGTCACTGGACCGTACAAACTAGAACCAACACAGCAGTTGCTGCTTGAAATAAGACGTACTGCCCAGGATGTGTATATGGGGTAAGTTTAGTAGGTCTAGGACTCAAACGTGTTTTATACAACACGGCCCTTCGGGCGAGGTGATCTAAAAATAATGAACATTTAAACTATTCATCAAGGCATTAGAAATTTTTAGAAATAATAGGATTGAACAGCAGGCTAGGCCTATATAAGTGTTTCTCCTTTGGTTGGCATGACAAAGACAAAGATGAAACGGTTAGTAAGAAAATATTGATGCAAATTATATACAGTGGAATCTGTATTAACCGAACACTCAAGAGAAATTAAAAAAAACCGGTTGTTTAACAAAAGTGGTAGTTAATAAAGTTTGACCATATTTTGTACAGAATTAAAAAACCCACTATAACCAAACGACTCCTTATTCAGACAACTGTAAACAGACCACCACACCAAGCGCTCATTTACATGTGTATATGACAGGTAGTTTAAAATAACATCGTTCAATAGATCAGGTGAATAACTAAACAATAGTCGAGAGATAATTATGACAGTAAACAAACAACTAAGAGTGTTTGAGAAGAATTGTCATTTCACTGAAAACAAACAACCGACGGAGATTTGTTAAAGTTCTCAACTTACACGACTGTGTTTTCGGTAATTACCTTGATTTTAGCAAACTTGTTACGAAAGATATTGATGTTGAAATGATAGCGGTTCCTGTGGTGATCCAACAGATTGGTTCACGTATATTATTCCTTTATTTTACGATGTAAACTGGAAAGAGAATCCAGTTAAAAATGGCCTAAATAAAGCCGACGGCATGTTGCCGAAAAACGGACCGGTATTATTGTCGTTAGTACTTTGGCGTTGAGAAGTACAGGGATGTTATCAAAGGCTTTTATTATTGATTAGGAATTTAAAACGATATGTTTGCTAATATAAAGATGTTAAGTGCGCAATTGCACTGATAGTTAATGTTCATTTCGCACGAAGGTGTAATACTTATTTTCTAGTTACTAGTTTAGTAAAAATAATATTGATGCAAATTTTATATTATGAAGCAGATGATATAGGGGAGATAAATCCATGTATGTTAAAATTATATACAAATATTTAATTGATATTTTAAGCTATACAATGTGATGAAAAGTAAGGGATTAAACAATAACAAAATGGGGCAATTCAGCTAGAACATTTTAAAATTCATGTAGTATATGTGTAAGATGTATTGCCAGTGTTCTATGTGTTAATCTTTCATCCAATCGAGTTTCAGACAAAAAAATCTCTAACGGCCTATAACGTTCACATATCATCCACTCGAGAAGAATCCAGATTCAACCACAGAACACAGATATGTAGATAGCCGATAACTCTGGTTTCTCCAATGACAGTTTTCACATTATTGATAAAATCATGGTTGTCGTATAGATATAATAAAAATATAATAGTCAATAAGTACAAAAAATCAAAAAATTAATTAAACTACTCTTATCGCGTGATAACTCTTATCGCGTAAACTACCCTTATCGCGTAAACATAATAAAAATCCGGTATACAATGAATTATACATACTTGTATAATAACTTGACAAAACAAACATAAATATATCAAGAAATCGGAATCGTTATAGAAATGGTAACTGAGATATAAACTTGCATTATAAAAACTTATTATAATTTTTGGAAGATCTTAAATGTTTTACTCACCGAAAAAGTGTTAAAGTCATTCATCCCATCATGCAACTCAATTATTTATTTCTTATCCTGAATGGCAAATGTACAAATGTTCCCGTTATTCCTTAACATTGTTAACATATAATAGCTGAACTAGCTTGAATACATATGGTTTTCGATAATAATATTTCTTGATATATTTTTGACGTAAATCTGAAAAAAAAGAAAAATTAAGTAAAAAATGGAATTCATCTTCAATTTCGGCTGAATTTCTTTATGTACACATTCTGTCATGTCTCGAAATATCATTAAGTCTGTCTTTCACTATTTAAAAATTATGCGACGATATTCTAATCCTTGAAAAATATTTGTGTACACTGAATAAAAAGGTTTACATAAATAATACCGTAAACATAAATTATCAACTAAATGTTGATATAAATAACCACGTGCTAATTTACTTATTTTAGATAACAATTCTAGCTTGTGTTCATCATTAAATATTTTCTATTATTTCAAATGTACAATTTTCCATCTCATTATTATAGCATAAGTACGCTAATCCTATTTTTTCTAATTCAGTTTTGATATGAATTTTCCATTCATCATTCGACTGAATTCTTTGTTCTAATCAGACTTTCACGACACATTTTTTTTGGTAGTTTTTAATTTCAACCAATACTTGAAAACTTTCAGTTCTCGTCGATATATAAAGGAAATTGTTCTAATTTAGAATACACAAAATCATCTCCTGTACATTTTTTGATTCCAAATAGACATAATACATCTCATAGTCATTTATATATAGACTATACAAGATCTGTGACAAAAATTCTCCTTGAAATAATCCGATCGTACTTGTGTAGTATTCTAATCAGAAAAATCCATCATATTTGATACAAGATTAAACATGTTCATATAAAGTTTGTATAATTTTCAACATTTTTCCATCAATGCCCTGTTTTATCAGTTTTGATCATAAACAACTTCTATCATTCAATTCAAAAACGCTTTTTGTAATCTATGAAGTAGCAACATCATCTATTCTTCTGTTTTAACGTTTTATCAATTAGTGTCTGCAGCAAATGAAATAGCACATATATCGTCGAAAAACAAGTCTAAATCCAAATTGAGCATCTGCTATAATGTTGTATTATTTATCCCATTTTAACAATCATTTATAAAGCTCTGATGAAAATAATTTACTCATACAGCTAATAAGTGTTACACCTCTGTAATTATTGGGATCATCAGCGTGACTTTTCTATAATCGATAACAAAATAATTTAAAATGTTATCCGCACTACAACTTTCTGATTGCTGTCACCACTTCGTCTTCAGTGATTGGAGTATCTAATTTTAAAAAATGTGTACTACCAGCAATACTTCAGGAGTCAATACATCAGTATTATCAATCTCGTCCGAGTTTAAGTTATTAATATGCGAATAAAATTCATCTTTACCAATATTTGATTGTGTGAGTTTGCCTTTCGGCTTCTCGGAAATGTTTACGTTTATTACCATCATTACACTGTGTGTCATTATCATGGAAATGAGGCTATGTTGTAGTCCAGAGCGTCCAACACTGCACCGATAGGTGTAACAACAGCCGATGGGAATTGGTCGGTATCAACATGCGTGCTCCCAATTGCCATCCCGATGCAGCACATATCATCAGCACCTGGTGTTTTCATGAAAACAGCTGAACCCGAATCCCCACGTGAGAAAAACGTCATGGTTGGATGGGCACCGCACACTTGATACTGATTGATCATCTGGACCTTCCCGTTACCTAGTGGCAAACTCAGTACTGTCGACAGTGGACGTACGTCTACTCCACACACGCTAACGGTCCCCCTTGTGACATCACTAGCGCTTCCAAACTGGAAAACCATATATGATGCACCAAAATGTTTCAAGTTCCTTTGAACTTTTCCTTTGTTGTACTCAGGAAGTTCTTCAAACCCTGTAATGCATAAATGTCAAACTGTTTCATAGACACAAGTTAAAAAGAAAGATAATTATATGCTCAAATGGGTTTTTCCGTTTTCCTTTCCATACAATATACACACGTCAAATATAACTGACCCAAACATATTTTCCTGTTAAATACTTCCAAACGATGCTACATTAGGAAAGTTAACAGGCATATGAACCTTGATAAGCCTGTCTCATTCGTTCCAAGCCGAAGGGTTTATATTATGAGAAAGCTGAATACCTTTGTCAAATTTGTGTACAAAACAAGTCCCATATTGCACTGAGACATGTATATTTATTAAACCTAATGGTGAAAGTAAGGCAGTCGTTGGGAATCGGCTACAAATTTACAGTCTTCTTTCTGATATGAATAACTAATTTCTCCGAAGTTTTATAGGCATACCTGCTTCTCTGTAGCTACTGCGTTTAGAGTTCGAAAACTGGCCTTTATTGGGAATTCTGTCAGTCAATTCAACGACAGCGGCATCAATACTTGGATTCCGTTGAGGATTGAAAATTGCTCTCTTGACATGCCCACATGGTTGTGGTGTCCCGTTGACTGTCGTTGTATCAGGGGAGGGCTGTACGACTTCAATTTCATTAGTTCCGTCATATTTGTAATCCAGTGGTATTGTCGTGTTATCAATATCAAACAGTACGTGCGCACATGTGAGAAAGCCAATCTTGTTATTGAATTTCACAAACGGACCAAGTGTGCCGCAAAGAAAATGAGGAGGATTCCCGACCGATGTCGACCGTCCAATATCGCAGCCCATTTTTAGAACATCATGGTAGGAAGTACTTGGGAGTGAACTGTATCCGCCAGGAAGGAAATAGCCTTCATGCACATCAACATCTATCGAGTCATCCTCCTCTATGTCTAACTGTTTCGGAAAATCTGGTTCATCTAGTGGCACTACGCCCTTTGTACTGCAGTAGAGAACAATACATGGTTTCTGGATAATATCCGCGCCATTGTTCCGGTATATCACTGGACTGACACCAATTATGTTTAAGTTGCTATGATCTCTCCAAAGCCTGTCCCGGTTTCTAGCAATGGCTTTTTCGGCTCGTATTTTGTCCTCGCCTGAAATCTTCATGTCTTTTTTGTAATCATCTGACTCTTTTGTATATACGTATGGGTTCTGCTTCATAACCAAACCTAAACTCTTATCTTTTTTGCAAGAAGCATTGGTTATTTCTTTTGAATACACAATGAAAACCCTTTCACGTTTGCCATCTTTACCTACGCGATGACCTGGAATAATGGCAGGCTCAAGTTCAGAATGTTCCCGTTTCAATAGTTGGGCTAGATTCCGCATGTACACTGTTTCCATTGGGTTGCGCAACTCTAAGTTTTTAAAACAGTATTTGATGTTATCTTCTCCAGCGCAGTTGATTAACTTGCTAACCATCTCTGTTTTATTCATAAACGTTGCTAGGTATAATGCCGTTGCTTTGCTGACAATTATTCCTTTCAACGCTTCTCCGAACACGTTTTCAGGAAGAGTACATTCTTCATTCCATTCCATCCCGTCCCATGTCTTCATACATTCGACCATATCTGCGGAGCCATACACAGCTACGATATGCAGTATCCTCTTTCTGTCTGTTGTAGTTAATCGTTTTTCCAACG
This sequence comes from Mizuhopecten yessoensis, assembly GCF_002113885.1. NCBI lineage: Eukaryota > Metazoa > Mollusca > Bivalvia > Pectinida > Pectinidae > Mizuhopecten > Mizuhopecten yessoensis. Next base: position 42,088 of record NW_018408850.1, on the reverse strand, counting down.
TCTTGAAGTCATCGATGTTTTGCTTCTTAACGATTTCCAAGATGCAATCAATGTCTGAAATATGTATGGATATATCTAAACCATTGACGCTCTTACATGTAGCTTACTCAACATATGTATTATATTGTGCTATTTTGTTTTGGAATTTGTTATGATCAGATAAAATTATAAACGACAAATTGTGAAATTAAAGTTGACTGAGCAGTTCGATTTTATGTCTTAGTTCCGAAACATAAAGTTGAGTCTTCTCGATGGCTTTAAAGTTATAGTGCTTTCGTTGAGTTTATGTAAATTATATCTTTCAACGCCGTAAGAATATAAATGAATCGATTAACTGAATTGTCATCTTTCACACTTAAATATTTACATTTGCATGGCATTATCACTATATAGCCTCTTTGAAAGTTGTGTCGTTGATCGGACTTTAATTACCATGCAGCACGAAACACAATTCTTAGCGTATTAATACAACACTAACCAGCTTGACAATGTCATTGTAAATTTGTGTGCAAAATAAAAAAGTAGATAAAAAAACTTTTATTACAACAAAAACAATAGCAAGGTCTTTAATATCGTACAAAATGCACATCGGTTGAAATCACCAATGCCGTCAATGGAACCAATTTTAACACTCATGCAATTTTTCAGAAATATCGTCTGTTACACTGCACTGATCAACAGGGGTTCGTTACAAATGTCTGAAATACACATAATCTTTAGACCTACTGACACATATGTTACAGGCCTACTGATATGAGTCACAGCAAACATACACATTTCAGACATTTGTAACGAACCCCTGTGCTCCGTCGCAAGATCACTCACTTCAAACGATATCAGTTTCACGCGTCTCGCAGCCAAGGTTTCCTCAGTTTCTGATCACGACATGTCAAATAACGAGGCTGTTATAGAATCTACAGACTGTAGTCAGATTCCCATACAATCAACAAACAAATTCACGTCTGGATTCTTCACAAAATGAGCAAAGAAAAACTTTCGAATTAACTTCCAAAAATAACTCCCTTGTGGAGGTCAAGGTCGGATTTACGGTGTTCACTGTATTTATCCATGCGTGAAACTTGCTCCGGGGAAAAATTAAAACAATTTAAAATCTAACTCTCAGCTCAGATTTCTATTGATAAACTTAAATCACCCTATAGATATATCATACGCAATTGTATTGCTATTGAGTTGTGGAATAAAAGTGTTCGTTAAAATTACAAGGTACTTTTTTGTTTGCCAATCAGAACGCGACAACACGCTGTTCAAATTATTGAACGAAATTGTGTTGACTGTCGATAAGGCGGGCATTTTTAATTTTAAATATATAAATTATAAGTTAAAAAAGAACATAAGAGGCAGAGAAAACGTAAATATAAGTATTGAACTGTTTTTGTATGGTATTTATGATCTATTTGAAGACACAGCTTTGCAAGCAAACAAATCATAATGCGCGCTAGTGCATTATGATGTTTGCTTGCAAAGCTGTGTCATTCAAAAATATCATAAATACCATGCAAAAACAGTTCAATGCTTAAATACAAATACTGAATCCCCTCATTTTAGCAAACCACACACCAACTATTACGTGGCTACGGGTTATGTTTCTTGAGAAAATCAGTTTAAAGACAAGAGGTCTATGTCCTTAACCTATATTTTTGGTTCAATTATTTTCCACAAGGTGATACCATGCTAACCAGCTCAGATAAGCTAATACTAAGTGGTGTTTAAAAAGAGGTAACATTTGATAAATGTATCAAATTCGCTGCTTATAGAGATCAGAGAAGTCGAATGGGTAAACATGTCAAAAAAATAGTACCAGTGACATAGGTATATATTTTATATCTGCACTCATTAAAAAAAAGGTTGATGCAAAGTTTGATTGGAAGTTTGACATTTTTGCTTGTTTTAATTGAGAAATTAACATTTCTGTTGCCATGGAAACTAAATAAAAAAAAGACAGTCAGAACGAAAAATCCTTTTACTTCTCCGTTTCACTTTGTATATACAGAGAAAACAATGTGTTGTCTTTTTAAAAGATGTTCTCCTTCTTTTTATTTTTAGATTCGACTCTGTGATCAGAGTACGAAGAATAACTAGAGATTTAAAAGAAATAAATTACTGAATTTAAGACTACAGAAAATGAATCCTTACCTGGACTCTGTGTTGGACCTTCCCTTTTCTCGACAGTGCCGACTGCCTCCTGAACAATTGCCGTTGCTATGTTGGATCCTGGAGGTTTTGGTGGCTGCCGTACACCATACTCTGTGTCTGTGTCAGTCTCGGTCTTGATTTGCGTCTCACGGTCAGACGAATAAATACTGCTTCTTGACCTCGGAGTATCATTGACCTCTGATTTTGGCGACGGTGCCTCCCTTTCTGTCTCAATCTCCTCTGAAGTTTCCCCAATGACAACGGGCGCCATTTTTTGGTCCTGTGCTACAACAATTATTGGAGGTTTAGAAATGGTTGTTACAGTCTCGATTCCACTTACATGTAGGTCGCTACTGAAGTCTAAGCTCAACCGGAACCCACTAGTTTCTGTTCGAAGTGTGTCTTGGAAACGTTGATGTGCCTCTTGTTGTTTACTCTTGCTGTGCTGGAACGGGAGATCGTAAGCAAGCACACTCGGGACGGGAATCGGATCTAACTCCTCCTTGATTTGTGAGACTATATAAATTACGTGAGTAATCTTCACCAATTGAATGGACCGAATTTCCTGTTGACTCTGTCATTCCTGTCCTGATATCCACCAAAGCAGAGAAGCCATCTTCTTCATTTGTCTTGAATTTCTGACGACGTTATCAGGAACTGCTAGCACTGATGCTATTGAAAACAGGTCAAAGGTTAATTGAATATTCCAATGCTAAACAAGAGGCCCAGATAACCCGTATCGCTCACCTGGATATTTAAGCAGTCATAGCAAAATATTAAATAAATATTATACTGTACTACATATATTTCCAAATATTGGCTCTGTCTCTCAGCAACACCTTATAAGTCCCATTATCCTGTCCCCATTGGAATGGGGGCATGGTTTCTACAACATTGAACCATGTTGGACCAAGGATACTCTATATCGAATTAGATTCAGATAAAGCAATAGGATAAAGTAGGAAAAGGTCATTTTTATTTGCAAACTTTGTGAACTCCATCTAAGGAAGCTACCTGTTAAATATCACGACTCCATGCATTTCAAAAAAAGCTGTTTGCAGTTTTTGCTATAGTTGACCCCTATGTGACCTTGAAAGTAGGTTGAGGTAATTTAATATAGCCAATGTTGATGGGCTCCATCAGGTCGTTACCAGCCAAATATTATAATTCTGTGCCTTTAGATTATTCAGAAGAAGTAATTTGAAGTGTTTGACATATTTTGCACCTGTGACCTTAAAAGTACATTGAAGTTATATTCGCAAACCTTGTTAGGCTCAACCCCAAGAAGCAACCAGCCAAGTAATATGATTTTATGCATTTCGATCATTCAGAAGAAGTCGTTTGATAATTTGAAATATTTGACCCCCGTGACCTTGAAAGTGGGTCAAGATCAATTTCGATCTCAAACTTTGTTTGGCTCCTACCAACGAAGCTACCAGCCACATATTAAGATTCGATACCTTTTAGTTCTTCAGAAGAAGTCGTTTTAAGAATTTGAAACTTCTGTCGCATGTGACCTTGAAATGAAGTCAACGTCATTTTCGTTCTCCAAGTTTGTTGGGCTTTTACCACCGTAGCTACAAGCCACATATTAAAATTCTATACCTTTTAGTTCTTCAGAAAAAAAGTCGTGTTAAGTATTTGACACTTTTGACCTCTGTGACCTTGAAAATAGGTCAAAACCATTTTCGTTCTTAAACTCTATTGGGCTTTTAACAACAAAGCTACTAGCAACATATTAAGATTCTAAACCTTTCAGTTCTTCAGAAAAAGTAGTTTTAAGTATTTGACACTTTTGACCCCTGTGACCTCGAAAGCTGGTAAACGTAATTTTTATCTCAAACTTTTTTGGGCTTTTACCAGCGAAGCTACCAGCCACATATTAAGATTCTATACCTTTCAGTTCTTCGGAAGAAGTCGTTTTACTTACGTGTAATTGATAATTTTGACCCCTGTGACCTTGAAAGTAGGTCAACGTCATTTTCGTTTTCAAACTTTGTTTGGCTTTTAACAAATCTACCAGCCACCTATCAAGATTCTAAACCTTTCAGTTTTTCAGGAGTAGTCGCTTTAAGTAATTGAAACTTTTGACCCCTGTGACTTTGAAAGTAGGTCAAAGTCATTTTCGTTTTCAAATTTTGTTGTGCGCTAACCAACAAAGCTATCACTCAAATATCATGACTATAGGCCTGTTCATTCTTCAGAAGAAGTCGTTAAAACGAAAAGTTGACGGACGACGGACGACGGACGACGGACGACGAACGGTGTGATGGACGACAGACCCCGCACCATGGCATAAGCTCACTAGCCCTTCGAGCAGGTGAGCTTAAAATCAGACATGTTTAGTAATGTGAATTGAGTCGACATTTCCGGCAACATATATTTCGTGAAAACCTTTTGAATTTCATACTCTTAGAAACAAATTAGCTTTGTCAATGTCAAACATGTTATATCAGGTGGCATTCGCTTGATAGGTACGGTTGGGAGCAAACTTAACTTGGTATCTAGTGCACTTCGTAGTGCCCACGTAGTGAATAAGGAAGTGCACTTGACAAAACATATGAAGTGCACTCCAGTTGACTTCAGTGTTAACTCCAGTTAACTTCAGTGTTAACTCTAGTGCATGTCGATGTTACCCCCAATGCACTACAGTGTTTACCAAAGTTTACAAGATTGAAGTACATATTTCAATAATTGTTTATAATGAAATGGGTTCCTTTGTGATATGAAAATTGAAAGAGAGAGGAAAGAATCATTCAACTGAATATTTCATATCACATATTTTTTTATTTTTTTTATTATTTAAAAATTTCAGCTGAACATTTACATGTACACAGAGAATTTGTTAACTGTCTCCAGTGATTATAGAAAATCTATAGATAGCTGTATTATTTCAGAGGAAAAAGTTTAAAAGTACACTTTATCATAGTTAAATTCACATCACATTTCATATTCAAATCAATGTTGTAGTGTTAGGATGGGGGATCATTGTCTGTTATGTGATATGGTCAAATGTGGTAAGATTTCTTATAATTTTATACTTTTTATGAAAGGTTTCTCTATAACACGACATCAATAGAGTAATTCGCTTCTTTGCTTTACAAACAAGTGAAGAAAAGATAAAATTTCAGAAAAATCTTGGCATGGCACTATATAGATAAAAGGTAAAGATCAAGCTGAAGATTTGTAACTAATTTAAGTTCGTTAATCCCAAGTTGCCTTAAGAAAATACTATGAGTTAGTCTGATTTTGATTTATTTGGTCTATATGTACACATAACAGGTATATGTACAGGCTGATGGTTGAATCAGAAAATACAACCCAAACCACCAAATCAACAGGTAAGATACCGTGGCTGTCCCTTTGTCAGAAAAAAATAGTGACTTTGACTCTATAATAGTGTTTCACACTACCTTTTAAATCCCTCTAATGGTTTATAAACTGGGTGTTAATAGTCAACACTAATTGATAACACACCCAAGCATCAATTATTGGATCACTGAACCATGATAGAGTCGTTTCTACCTGTACGTTCAGTGGTCCATAATAGCCACAGGGCACAATAAAAGAACTAGAAGGTTAATTAGGAAATACATTTTTGAAAATTTCAAAATACATCAGGAAGGATTATGAGAAGGTTAAATCAATAAAGCAATATGTTAATACTTTTTTGAAATCACACTCAAATATGTTCCTAAAAGAATATCCAAGGACTTGGAGCAGTAATCATGCATAGTTAATTGATCATTTTTTTATACACAGAATTAAATATATATATAAAAACATAAAAAAAATGGTACACACAAAAAAAATGTTATTTTTTATGCATAAATCATCAACTCTTTGGATAGGGGATCTGACAAAACCATTAGGTGTTTATTTTGATTGGATGATGCAAATGTTTATTTTTTTTAATAATTTTTAAAGTTTATTCTATTTTAATATTTCATTTTCATAGAGGACATGTAGTTAAATATATTTTCTTACTTAAAACAAAGAGAGTGAGAGAGAGAATTTCTACAGCTGGTGTGTATACAATATACAGTGCTTTGTCCACCCCCCAATTCGGATACCTATATATATTTAATTGTTACTAAATAAATGTTTTGTTGAAATTCAGATCTTCGTTCCTGTATAGTAGTATAGCATATTATAGAATAATATTTTTTCTTATTCACAGTAATAGTTACCTACATGAGCTTTCTTATACAGAAAAGGTTTCACTATAATATACTTATAATATCATGATAGATTTGTATATTTAATGAGACGTAATACTAGTACAGTAATACCTATAAAGGAACTTCATAGGTGATTATGTCTTTAAGACAAAGTATTATCAACTTTAAACCACCAATACATGTATATATACTGTATGTGCCATAGACCCAAGTTGGTGCATTTGCTAATAATTTAATAGGTCATCACGCTCTAAAGTTATTATACTATTCTCCTGAAAAGGATACGTCTTAAATCATATTAAATATTTGAATATGTACCACCTAATATTTTATTTACATATTGATTTATTGAGCAGACGGGAGTGGAGAAAATCATAGTGTGTATAAACTGATGAAAAGGCCATACATAATATGATAAAGAAAACTACCGTGTGAACTGTTGTTAGCTCCAGTGCACATTGATGTGAACTCCAATGCACATCGATGTGAACTCCACTTCACTTCAGTGTTAACTCCAGTGCACAAGCTAGTGAACTGGAATTAAATTTTCTTGTTAACTCCAGTGCACTAGGCTACCAAGTTAAGTTTGCTCCCAACTGTATATCTATGAAACCTTTTGGATCGTGCCAAGTTATAAACTTAACGAAACACTTGCTAACTGACAAACAATCCCTGCGCTGTGACGGTCACAACAAAACCGACAGCTGACCATTAGACTGTGACACTACAGCCTGCAGATAGCCAAAAGCAAATCAATGGACTTTGACTACAGTCAACAGATGCTCGACAGCTAATCAAAAATTGGCGACTAAAGTCCGAAAAGGATGTGACAAAAGTCTGCAGATGGTCGACAGTTGGTCAAAAGGCGATAACTACAGTCTGCAGATCGTCGACATCTGATCAATAGGCCGTGTCAACAGTTTGTAGATGGTCGACAGTTAATCATAAGGCTTTGACAACAGTCTGCAGATGGTCGATAGATGATTAAAAGACTGTGACTTCAGTCTGCAATTAGTCGACATCTGATCAAAGTTATGTGACTTAAGTCTGCAGAAGGGCGATATTTATTCGTTAGGCTGTGAACTTTTGTCGGCAGATTGTCGACAGTTGATGATAAGGCTGTGACAACAGTCAGCAGATCTTCAACAGATGATCATAAGGCTGTGACAACAATCTGAAGAATGTCGACATTTGATCATAAAGTTGCGACTTCAGCTAGAAATTAGTTGTAAGATAATAATACGCCTGTGACAACAGTCTGTAGATCATCGACATTTGACCATAAAGCTCTGACTCCTTTCTGCAAATGATCGACAGATTATCAAAAGGCTGTGACTACAGTCAACAGATTGTCGATAGCTGATCAAACGGTTGTGAGATTTAGTCAGCAGATCGTCGACAGCTGATCATAAGGCTCTGACATTGGTAGCAGATCATCAATAGCTGATCAAAGGGCTGATGAGTTTTAGTCAGCAAGATCGTCGATAGTTGATCAAAGTTTTGTGACATCAGGCAACAGATCGCCGGCAGCTGATAAAAGGGCTTTGACCATAGACTTGTGGTTGTTAACAGCTGATCAAAAGGCTGTGACAATAGTCTACAGATGGTCGACAGCTGATTGAAAGGCTGCGGCTAAAGTCTGCAGATGGTCGACAGCTGATCAAAAAGAGGTCAATGCAGTGAGCAGATGGTAGGCAGTTGATCAAAAAACGGTGTCTATAGTCTGCAAATCATCGAAGTTGATCAATAGGATATGACTATAGTCAGCTGATCATTGACAGCTGATCATTTGACCGTGGTCTACCAAACGCCGACAGTTTATCAAACAGCTGAGGCTTCAGTCGTCAGATTGTTATGACCCCATCCTCTCACAATAATTTATAATACACTATGTTATTTGAAAACATATTCATAGAACTATAGAAGAAAGAGAAATGTAGATATTCTATGTGTGAGTGTGTTTTAAAAATATCTTTCAAACATTAATCAAAAGGTTTTGTCTGCTGCCTCTTGTTTTAATAATTAGATGATTGGCTCTATAATCAAGCACATATAAATTTAGCAGTCAATTATCTGAAACGTTGATGAGATGTTTTTGTTTTAATATTTCAGTACTTAATCCTCAACGCTGAGCGGGGCGAAGCGCTTTTTTATGTTGTTGAAATAAAGCCTGACCCTACACCCACAAGATCCGCCCCTGACATAATATAGCACGATAATTATCTCGCTTTAGTGATAATGACGTTATCTCGCTATCATGATGACTACAGTTTGGCAATTCAAATCTTGCGATGGACTTTTACACTTACGTTTTAGACATGCACATCATTTCATCTAATCTAGCAATATGTTTATATACTTACTTCATGCATATGCCGTATCATCAAGGGTTATATCATTGTTATTTTATGAAGGAAGAAAACTATGATAAACTGTAATACCATGTGTCCAATCCGTTGTTCAAATTCAGCTGGCAATAAAGAAAGGGTAAGCATCCAGGTATAAACATACAAAATGATTGTCAAACTCGAAAGTGCAAATCCCTCACCTCTCCGTAGTTTTGACCCACTTTTCCTTCTTTCCACCTTGTGTCAGTAATGAGATATAAGTGGCGTGTACAACTATATATAACTATATACGACTCCCGGTTTTACACCAGATGGTTCTGCGCATGGTAGCTAATAATGTAAACGTTTCTGCAAATGGTAGCTAATAATGTAAACGTTACTGATTGGCGTATTCGTGAAAGGTATACCTGAACAAAAATGTCAAATCGATGATATCACAATGATAACAGAGCGGCTATCGAGTTTTAACAGGTTGACATACATGTATACTGAATGTCTCTAACGAAATATAGCATTCCTATGTTTGGTGTTGTTGTACGAAAATTAACATGGAAATCGTAGGGCACATTAATGAAAGTGCATATACCATGAAATAAAGCATATTTACAATCTGCCGGCTTGCGACTTTCACTCGATTAACACATCACCTAGAATTGGAAAATGTAAGGAATGACCGAGGCAAGCCTTTAATCCTAGGACAAGTGGAGACCTGGGCAATTTTGGCCCATTATCCTAGGACAAAAAAAAAACAAGAATGATTAAGACAACTTGTTTGAGACACATAGACGCCAGTGATAACATCAGAGATATCGAAGCGTGCAAGTGAGCCAAGCATACTGGTGATCGGGACAGGAGTGTCACTGTATAGATTAGCATGTCGATCATTGAACAATATATTAATTTTTGCATAGTTGATTTATTGTATTCACCCACAATATTTCCGTTCCAACAACACAACAAATATATAACTAAATAGAATGTGATAAGCTTAGATTTCAAAAAAAACCACCGAAGCACAAATATGTACTCTGGTAGAATTAAAAAGGTACTAATTATATACATCGTTAGGACGTCCAGGTTAAAATATAATATACGGGAAATATTGTAAGGGAGAGAGGGTCAAAAGAACAGGGTCAGGATCTAGAGAACGGGGAGTGTACCTAGAGTACGGGGAGGGTACCTTGAGTAGAGGAAGATATCTCGATTATAGGAAGGGGACCTAGAGTACGAAGCGGTTATCTCGATTACAGGGAGGCGACCTAGAGAACGGGGAAGATACCTCGATTATAGAAAGGGGACCTAGAGAACGGGGAGGGTACATTGATTATAGAGAGGGGACCTAGAGTTCAGGGAAGGTAACTCGAATATAGGGAGGGGACCTAGAGTAGCAGGAGGATACCTTGATTATAGGGAGGGGACCTAGAGTTCAGGAAATGTAACTCGAATATAGGGAGGGGACCTAGAGTAGGGGGAGGGTACCTCGATTGTAGAGAGGTAACCTACAGTTCGGGGAAAGTAACTCAATAGAGGGAGGGAACCTAGAGTACGGTGATGGCACTGCACTGTGTTGTATCTTTGAGCAAGATACTTTATTCCGCTTGTTCCAGTCTACTCAGCTGTAAATGAGTATGTGGTTGGGCAGTGCTAGAACTGTTGAATGCTAGCTGTGAGCACCGAAATGGCAGCTTGTGAACCGCTTTGAGACGACCTACGAACTAGCTAGTTGTAATAAAGCAGTATATACATGTAAGAACCTCGAATTATTTTTTTAAAGTAAAAATGCATATAGTCAGAACTGGCCGGATGAATTAATATTACCTTGTGCAAATGCTGTATTTTATGTATGTATGTTAAAACATGTGACACTTAAATAAACTATTTTACTTACTATTATTAGTATTAATAGCTAGTCAAACGGTTGCGTCTTTAGTCAACAGATCGTCGACAGCTGATCAAAAGGCTGTGACTACAGTCTGCAGACAGTCGACAGATGATCACAAGGTTGTGACTACAATCTGCAGACGGTCGACAGATGATTACAAGGTTGTGACTAAAATCTGCAGATTGTTTGGACCCCAGCCTCTCACAATAAATTACAATACATATAAATATAAAGTTATTTGAAAAATAATCATAGAACAGAAACAAGTATGAAAAATTTAGATAATTTGTATGTGAGAGTGTTTTAAAAATATCTTTCAACATTTGTCATGTTTTCTGCTACCTTTTGCTGTTTTATCAATCAGATACTTGTCTCTATAATCAAGCACATATAATAGTTAGAGGTCAATTATCTAAAACCATGATACATTTTTTTTTTAATATTTCAGTACTTAATACCCAACGCCCAGCGGGGCGAAATGCTTTTTTATGTTGTTGAAATATAGCCTGGCCTTACACCCACTAGATCCGCTCTGCTCCTGACATGATATAGGATCCCGCTATCATGATAATTACGGTTTGGCAAATCAAATCTTCCGATGGACTTTAACACTTACGTTTTAGATAGGCGTTTATTTCGTCATATCCAGCAATGTATTTTTATATACTTACTTCATACGTATATGCCTGTTAGCATTCTTATCAGTAAATGTATCAGACGACTATGATAAGCTGTAATAATCGATAATGATATCGCAATGTTTAAAACAGAGCTATGATGCAATTTAGTATTGTTTTTGTACTTTGACCGAGGGTTATAGGAGACTAGTTGGTCTCGAGATCTGTTCTCTCTCCTATTGCACAGTTGTCGTCTTATATCTCCATATCTTACAGAGCGTCGAGCGAGTTTAAACTGGTTGACATATGTCAAGTGTCTCAAGTACAATATAATATCCATATTTTTTATTGATAGAATGAAATTAACATGGAAATCATAGGGCACATTCAGTGAATTTGTGTAGAAGTATTCTGATAAATATGTAGAGGTTAGTGAACTTTAGAAGAAATATTCTCTTCATATCATCGAGTTTAGTGAACTCTTTTAGTAATATTCTGATTCATATGTAATATATAAAGGTTAGTGAACTTGTGAAAAATATTCTGATATATAGATAGGTGTTAGTGACTTTATGTTCAAGTATTCTGATACATATATATACTAGCGGAAAAAAGAAACTGTGCATGCGGAGAATTGTTATAGAACATGTATTATCAACTGTATATACATGAAAATTCACATGACAGAGTATGACACATACACACTATCCGTGTGTCCTTGACAGTTTTTCCCGTGCTGTTTGCTCTCTATAGGCGTTGACCAGTTTGCATGTTTTTCTCGTCCAGCCATCCAATTCGACAATGAACGTTTATTTTCCAACTGTTGGGTCACTATGTTGAGACCAGTGAACAGTAAAAACAGCATTATAACGTTTTAATTTTTGATAAATGCTATGCCGAAAATGACCGCCTCCAGATTATTGGTATGCTTCAAGCTGGTATGGGCCAAGCCGTTGTCTCTACACGAATTCATGTCCATCGAAACACAATCCGGGATTTGTGGAGACGACGTCAACAGTTTGACCACGTCGGCGATCGACCTCGTGCGGGACGTCCGCGTGTGACGTTACGTCAACAGGACCACCATATTCGGCTTATCCATTTGAGAAATCGCTTCCAAACGGCAAGTTTGACTGCACGGACAATCCCTGGGTTGCTACAGTACCTATAAGCCTGAGAACTGTACGAAACCGATTGCGTTAACCAGCTATCCGTCCGCGACGTCCTGCAATCCGCCCAGTTCTTCTGCCACGTCATCGTGTAGCACGTCTGGACTGATGCAGAAGGCGATTTACTCGACGGGATTGGGCAGGCATTTTGTTTACGGACGAGTCGCGAGTCTACCTGGATAGTAGTGACGGCCGTTCCAGAGTGTATCGTCGCGTTGGAGAGCATTTCCGTGACGCATGTGTGGTACAACGACGTTCTTTCGGCGGAGGCAGCGTTATGATTTGGGGCGGCATCACAGCCAACGGGAGAACGCATCTGGTGGTTGTTAACGGGAATTTGAACGCGCTACGTTACCGTGACGAGATCCTCCGGACCCACGTCGTTCCATTCGTGCAAGGGCAGCAACGTCACATTACGCTACAGCAGGACAACGCCAGGCCACACACAGCTCGTGTCGCTATGGACTTTCTGGCCCAGCAGAACGTTGACGTGTTGCCCTGGCCTGCTGTATCCCCCGATCTGTCGCCCATTGAACACATCTGGGATGAAATGAAGCGCAGATTACGGGCATTACCTAATCAAC
>NW_018408850.1:10052-22283 GCF_002113885.1 Mizuhopecten yessoensis | reverse complement strand
CAGTTGAGATGTAGTCTTTAATTTCCCGAATCGCTAGATTTTGACGGCGATAATGCCCCGATTTGAAAAAAAATATTCAGATCGGGGATGCTCACCCCGATCACCATGGTCTTCGTTAGATGGCAGAGCTGTGTGAACGAGGTATAAAGAACAGCTAGTTAACATAAATAAAGGATTCTGTGATCGACTTCAGTGACCCTGCTGGCTGATAAAGGGTAGCAAACCTCAGTAAATTAATCATTAGAAATACAAAAGAAGGAAGAACCTAGTTAAAATTTTTAGTTTGTTAATGCAGGATGCCACATTTACATTTCAAATAGTTAGTAATGTACATTAAAGCATGAATGGCCATACCTTACGCTGCAGTCACAGAAATACCTCGTTGTTGTCAACTTCATAACTAGGATATTGTTCAATAGATTTGCATTCTAGACACATAAAAGTGTCCTTTATCAATACGAAAATATACTGTGTATAAATAAAAGGCCTCAAACTGTGAATTCGCTCACATTTAAGACATATCTAATCCCTACAGGCGTTGATCAGTACAATGTCTCACAGAATAAACTCATAAGTCTATTAATGTCATGCGCATTTTTGGTAAATATATTTAATCAAGATATATCATGCACTCAAACGTATCACTAATTCATTTTTGCCAGCATGCCTAGATTTGAATTATGGGTAATAAGCCCATGCAGTGTGAACATTGATACGTTATAAAAAGGTCACAAAATATGACAAAAGAAAAGCTTTGTTTATATAATGAATAGGTATTAAAGTATATCTAAAGATACACGTTGTACACGTAATAGACAGGTCACAATGTATACCAAACGAAAAGCTTTGTTTACATAATGATTAGGTATTAAAGTAAATCTAATGATACACTGTTCACATAATAAACAGGTCACAATATATAACTAAAGATCAACTTAAAACACGTAATAAACAGGTCACAATGTATAACTATATCATTTTATACACGTAATGAACATGTAGCAAAGTATAACTATTATGGATGGTTTCGTTACCATGGATAACTCGCTATTCGTCTAACGCTTCTTTGTTACAATTGCAGATTGCCCCTGTTCCAATGTGGTTCGTACGAATATCTAGTACCTCTGGTCGCCCTCCAGGATATAGAGCCAAGCAGATGTAACGCTGCCTTTATAGCCGGTTAGTCTGATGTTATCTTATAGAGAAAATATACTCAAATTATTCTATTAGGTACAACAAAATGTTTAACCGTTTCATCGAAATAATGAGGGAAAAAATAATCTTCTTTAAATACATTTACAGAAATAGTAACACATTATTACATGCTCCTTTGTAGCTTGTTTATTGTCTACAATATAAAATATCACATTAAGTCTGTTCATTGTATGTGCTATTACACATATTTAACATATTGCACTCAGCCTGTTATCTGTGTGTGCTTCATAATTATTATCTAATTTAATCTGTTCAATGTATGTGTTATAGCATATATCATAGACTTGTTCACGAGCCTACAACAACTTAAAGTCATAATTATGTAATAAGGGGAATAAATCTGCCATGCCATGGCTTACAACTATGCTGTACGATAAGCATGTCTATTTTCACAATTTTATCATTGGGGGAATGTTTCTTCAATCTACAGGTCTATATTTTCATTAAGCTGTTTTGTGTGTCTTGTTGTTTTGTTATCACTAGCCGGTTCTCAGTTTGAGGACATGGCATTACTCGAAAATGACCTAGATTTACACGGGGGGTATCCCCGATGAAGCAGACAACGCCTACATTCCTGGAATATCTGTTTTTAATCTCTTTGAATATCAAAAAATCTCAATGTTTGTCTTCTTTTTGTCCTTTTCCCCCTCCTTTGACAAAATAACAGTTCTTGCTAATTAATGAGAGTAAAGAAATTTTTCGATGAGTTTCATGAAGACACATACTTGACACAGGCAGTCTATCAGTTTCAAAACCTACAACTATGATTACAAAACAGTTTACACAACTCCAGTGTTGACAATGCATCAATTTACTCCAACGCTTCACAAATCATGTCCAAGAAGAACAGCTCGGCCCAGCATATTAACCAAGACTTCATCTATCATAACTCACCAACAGTTTGTATTCGCCGAATAACTGAAACGTAATCGTATTAAAATCTTAAAGCACAACATTCCTATAAAGTTAAAAAAAAAAAATCAAAATCTATTTTAACAAATATGGCATTTATAGTTTTCGATTAATGCACAGATATATACAAAATATATTTCGTCAATTGTTTTATAATGAAATTTACATGTGACGAAAGTACGCTTAATATATTGATTCAAGGACAAAATGGTTAAAAAGGTAATATGTAACCAGGTTATTTTTAGAAGCCAGCTTTTTGTAGTATCAGAGTCAATTGACTGGAGGGTTAGCCTATGTTAGTTTCCGAGCACTTTAAACATCCTTTAGTGGTTTTATTAATAGCTCAGTGCATACCATGTACAACACGTTCAAGATCTTTATTAACTTTAAGTCTTGCGACTTGAACACTCCCCGTTCCACCACGGTACTGCAGGTGTATTGATAGACTTTTTTTTCCATTTTTGCAATGCTTTATATCCATTTTCAGGAAGGGACAGGTCGAATATGTGACAATGGTTTGTGTTTGGATTAAGCGTCACAACGAATGTGGGACAATGGTTTGTGTTCGGAGCAAGCGTTACATCGAGTATTTAGTGTTGTTATAATACATTAATTGTTTTGTATTTTTCTTCTCTGAAGTTGATAGACAGTCTGATGATCACCGGAGCCATCCATAGTTTGATCGGTGCGACAGGACTCTTTGGCATCCTGCTTCGGTTTATCGGCCCCGTTACTATAATACCCACCATCTTACTTATTGGACTAGACAAGTTCAAGACGGTCACGAAATTCGTCTCTGTCCACTGAGCCACTGGGGAACAGGGCTCATGTAAGTCACTCGTGTTCTGATTTAATTTTCATTTACGCTTTAAACAATCTGATATTGACTGGTGAATGTTAAGAAAATTAAATATAATACACAATACTTAAGGAATGAAAATTGACATACATACAGTAATCTCCCCTTAATTTCATTTTCATTTTGCAGTATTGCCTGGTCACAAACATGTACCGCTGACAATGTAGCTCAGTTGGTAAATGCAGCTGTATTTTGATTAGGGTCAGAGTTCGAATATTTTGATCTGGCCACGCTGCATTTTTACTCAAAGAAGTTTATTTCGTCTCTATTTCCTTTACATTCATTTTCCATATTGTATATGGGTTTCTTTTCAAATTGGTTTCTTAAAACTATGCTTCCATGCAGGAAATTTCTTCATGTACTCCGGTTTTCCTCCTCCATCAAAACCTGGCACGTCTTAAAATGACAATAGTTGTTAATAGAACGTAAAACAAAAAAAAGCCATTAAAAATCTCTATTTATAAAAACTGTTGAAATGTTCAGGCTAAAATTATTACAGACGGGACATACTGTATGGGGAGGCGCTTAAACAGGGAGGAGACCTAGACTACGGAGAGTGGACCTAGACTATGAAGAGGGGACCTAGAGTATAGGGAGTATACCTAGAGGACGGAGAAAGAGGAACTACATTACGGGGAGTAGACTTATAGCTCGGGTTAGGGGGGTAGAGTACGGGGAGGAGGAGTTCGAAGACAGGACAGGAATAAGAGTACGGGGTTAAGACTTAGCGTATTGGAATAGGACCTACAAAACGTGGAGGGGATATCTCGATTATATGGAGGGGTCTACAGTATGGGGTTAGAACTATGAGTACGGAATGAAACCAAGATTCCGGAGACAGGACCTAGTGTACAGGTAAAGAACATATGGTACGTGGAGATGGAGAGGTACATTTTTTGGTCATTTTTATTTTTTGCAACTTTATTTTTACATAATACATCAATATAATGTAGAAAATTTCAAAACATAATATGCAGTTTTGTCAAAAAGAGACAAATTGTGCTTTTGGTCCCCAACTCTACCTCTTCATATTCCAAGCTGACCATATTTATTTGTCATATCATGATGACATAATCCCAAGGTATGTATTTATCAAATACATCAAACATAAGATAATACAATTTTACATTTACAACGTATAGGTGACAGCCACCAGCAGGCCCCAATCGGCACCCCTCCTTTGTTTCCGTTATATTACTTAGTGACACAGGTACATGTCAACGTTATGTTACATGTTCATCGATTATTTACCTATTTAACTTTAAAAAACACAAGAGATTTACAACTGAATAAGAATGAGGTGAGTTCAGATTTAAAAATAGTTTCCAAAGCACAGACACACAGGATTTAAATAACCTATTACATAAACTCTGAGACACCACTTTTAAACACAGTTAAAATGTCGAGACCAACATATAATATATATGATATATTGTACGGAGAAGGACTTATAAAACGAGGAGGATATCTAGGAATCAGGGAGGGGACCTAGAGTATTGGGACAGGACCTAAAGTATTTGGAGGGGACCTAGAGTACGTGGACAGGACCTAGAGTATGAAGAGGGAATCAAGAGTATGGGACAGGAATTAGCGTATGGGGAGAGAACCAAACGTATGGGGACAGGACCAAGAGTACGGGGACAGGATCAAGTGTATGGGGACAGGACCTAGAGTATGAAGAGGGAATCAAGAGTATGGGACAGGATCTAGAGTATGGGGAGGAAATAATGAGTATGGGACAGGAACTAGAGTATGGGGAGGAAATCAAGAGCATCGGACAGGAACTAGAGTATTGGGAGAGAACAAAGAGTAGGGGGATAGGACCTAGAGTATGGGGATCGGACCAAGCGTATGGGGACAAGGTCTTAGAGTATTGGGAGGGAACCTAGAGTACGGGGAAGATGTCTGGATTTGATAGGGAGCGGACCTAAAGCTCAGGGAGGGTACCTTGAGTACGGGAATAATACCTCGATTATAGGGAGAGGACCTAGAGTACGGGAAGGGTACCTCGATTATAGAGAGGGAACCTAGAGTATGAGGAATATGCCTGGTTAATAGGGAGGGACCTAGACTTCGGGGAAGACGCCTAGATTATAGGGAGAGGACCTAGACTACGGGGAAGGTACCTCGATTATAGAGAGGGGACCTAGAGTACGGGGAGGGTTCCTCGTTTATAGGGAGGGGACATAGAGTTATGGGAGGGTACCTTGAGTACGAGAAAGATACATCCATTATAAGTTTGGGAAGTTTTGAGACGACCTCCGAACTACGTTGTGAAAAAGCGGTATATAAGAACCTAGGATTATTATTATTATTAATAGCTGGTCAAAGGGTTGTGGCTTTAGTCAACAGATCGTCGACAGCTGATCAATAGGCTGCGTCCATAGACTTGTGATTGTTGGCAGCTGATCAATAGGCTGTGACTAAAGTCTGCAGACGGTCGACAGACGTTTACAAGGCGCTTGCCGATTGTTTAAGGCCTCTGACCATCTACAATCAGTAGCGCCCCCCCCCCCCAATCCCGATTGAGTGTTTTTTTCTTCATGTTCTCCGGTTTTCCTCCTCCATCAAAACCTGGCACGTCTTTAAATGACAATAGTTGTTAATAGAACGTAAAACAAAAACAAGCCATTAAAAATCTCTATTTATAAAAACTGTTGAAATGTTCAGGCTAAAATTATTACAGACGGGACATACTGTATGGGGAGGCGCTTAAACAGGGAGGAGACCTAGACTACAGAGAGGGGACCTAGACTACAGAGAGGGGACCTAGACTATGAGAGGGGACCTAAAGTATAGGGAGTATAGCTAGAGGACGGAGAAAGAGGAACTACATTACGGGGAGTAGACTTATAGCTCGGGTTAGGGGGATAGACTACGGGGAGGAGGAGTTCGAAGACAGGACAGGAATAAGAGTACGGGGTTAAGACTTAGCGTATTGGAATAGGACCTACAAAACGTGGAGGGGATATCTCGATAATCGGTAGAGTCCCTACAGTACAGACGGGAACCAAAATTACGGAGACATGACGTAAAGAACAAAGAGCGGACCTGAAGTACGGTTAAGTGACCTAGAATATGGAAAGAGGACCTAGTGTACAGGGAAATGATATATGGTACGTTGAGATGGAGAGCTACTTTTTCCGTCCTTTTTATTTTTTGCAGCTTTAGTTTTACATAATACATCAAAATAATGTAGAAACTTTCAAAACATAATATGCAGTTTTGTCAAAAAGAGACAAATTGTGATTTTGGTCCCCAACTCTACCTCTTCATATTCCAAGCTGACCTTATTTATTTGTCATACCATGATGGCATAATCCCAAGGTATGTTCATCAAATACATCAAACAAAAAATAATACAATTTTACATTTACAACGTATAGATGACAGCGAACAGCACCCCCACATCGGCACCCCTCCTTTGTTTCCGTTATATTACTTAGTGACACAGGTACATGTCAACGTTATGTTACATGTTCATCGATTATTTACCTACTTAACTTTAAAAAACACAAGAGATTACCAACTGAATAAGAATGAGGTGAGTTAAGATTTAAAAATAGTTTCCAAAGCACAGATACACAGGATTTAAATAACCTATTATATAAACTCTGATATACCACTTATAAACACAGTTAAAATGTCGAGACTAACATATAATATATATGATATATTGTACGGAGAAGGACTTATAAAACGAGGAGGATATCTAGGAATCAGGGAGGGACCTAGAGTATTGGGACAGGACCTAAAGTATTGGGAGGGAACCTAGAGTACGTGGAAAGGACCTAGAGTACGGAGAAGGGACCTAAAGTACGTGGACAGGACCTAGAGTATGGGGATGGGACCAAGAGTATGGGGACAGGACCTAGAATAACGGGACAGGACCAAGATTATGGGGACAGGACCTAAAGTATTGGGAGGGAACCTAGAGTACGTGGACAGGACCTAGAGTATGGGGATGGGACCAAGCGTATGGAGACAGGACCTAGAGTATGGGGATGGGACCAAGCGTATGGGGACAGGACATAGAGTAACGGGACAGGATATCTAGGAATCAGGGAGGGACCAACCGTATGGGGACAGGACCTAGAGTATGAAGTGGGAACCTAGAGTACGGAGACAGGACCTAGAGTATGAAGTGGGAACCTAGAGTACGGAGACAGGACCTAGAGTATGGGAATCGAAGGAGACCTAGAGTACGTGGACAGGATCTAGAGTTACCTACAGTATAACAAAAATGGTGACATCACTCATCGACTCTGTAACATTTACCTACAGTATAACAATAATGATCACCTCACTCTCCAGCTCTGTAACATTTATCTGCAGTATAACAATAAAGATCACCCCACTCCCCGACTCTGTAACATTTATCTATAGTATAACAATAATTATCACATCACTCCCCAATTCTGTAACATTTACCTGAAGTATGCATGATAATTAAGTATCATCACCTCACGACCAAATAGTATGACAACTTTTCTTTTTAGGATCGTTATCATACCTTAACCTCTCTAGTAATTTATCTGACTTTTCTTAATGGATGTAGGGTCACGATTGATTCGTTTCTACAAACCTATGTATAAAGTAGATATGTAGATAGATTTCTGTAGAACTGAGAATTATTTCAATATTTAACCTTCTATCTGCAGAAACTTTAAATGCTACTTCCCTTCAACAATTTAAAAATTTCATCAAATCTGATAATATGAACAACACTGAAGAAATTGCTAGCACATTTAAATACTATGGGCCAAGAAAATTCAATATCATAATTTGTCAGCTGAGAAATCATGCTAGCAACCTAAAAAGTGACTTCTATATGGATCATCTGAATGACACGCCAGCATGTAGATGTGGACATGAAAATGAAAATGCATTTCATTTTATATTTGAATGCCCACTCTATAACAACTTTAGAATGCAATTAGTAATACAAATTTCTCAATTTGGTATAACTAGTAATCATGATCATTTTAATCTAAAAACTCTATTAAAGGGATGCTTAATATGCAGCGCTGATATTAGCATATCCATTTTACAAAGTATATCTGACTACATTTGTCAAACTAATAGGCTTGATATTTAATATCACTCACAGCAAAACTTTACATTGAAAGTGATGCTATTATTTATAGTGTCATGATCACTCTGCTAATAAGTATTGATACTGGTGTATATCTATCTTCACAACATCTCTGGTATTCGGCTGGACTGGATGGAATTTATGAGTGTACTATTCTATAACCTATTTCATGGTTACATGAATATTCTATAGTGCTTTGTTAAATACATTTTAAGAGAATCAACTCCAATAATATATAATAATAACTACATTTTCCGTTATGAATCCATATCATATTCTGAAATTTTACAAAATGTTTATTTCTTGGTAACTTATCCTATATATCCAGTGGGTGGATTGCCAATGTGTTTATACACAGGGACTTTTGGGCCTGTATCTCTTGGATTTTATGTAGGATGGGTTGTCAATAAATATACATGATTTATTTAATTGTAAATATCTAAAACATAAACAGAAAATGATTAAACAAAAGTTGTAAAATGTTCATTTTACAAGCTAAATTGGAGTTATCTCCCCTGCACTGTTTAATTGGATTGTTATGACAGAATATATGTAATGTTTGTAAATAAGTTTGGAAAGGACTTATATAGGCCTAGCCTGATGTCCAATTCAATTGACATATATAAAGTCAATAAAATCTGATGAAATGAAAGTAGATATCATCGCGGTTAGTGTTATATAAGTAGATATGTATTTCATGTATTACTGTATTGATAGGTCATAGTTACCAATAAATAAACTATTTATACGTTTTAGTTTGACTTTTTTCAAGATTCCTACCTACGCAAAATAAATTGTACGGTCATCATCATCACCAAGATTCAACTGCGACAATTCAGTGTCCACATGAAACAACCATTGTGTCCTGGACTGGAGCTGACCTACATTGGACTTTTTTTCATTCGACGGAAAAATCATGATGGACGCATACCATATAGGTTATGCATCTGTTTATCGTCATAGCCTCGCTTAAATAAAAAATCTTTTCTTTTCATAAATCATAAATGATATGGAAATCCTCGTGAAATCTCTATTTATTCTACTAGAGCTCTTAGTTTTGCCCCCGTCTCATGTAATTTTCTTTTTTTAATGTCTCCTTAATTTCTGTTGTCTTTTGATATTGAATTGAAGTGACGAATTTTTTTTTGCGTTAACATTGTGGTATATTTATATACTTGAGTACCCTGAGTAGGAGCAAATGAGTTAGTCATTATGTAAGTATGGAAATACTACCCGAGGTAGTAGAATATCGCCCAAGCCCAAAATTCTACCACCGTCGGATAAATCTTATAAAACTTATATCAAACAAATCTCCATATGACAGACACTTTCATGCAGAACCGAAGTCTATGGCTAATATCATTGTTTATTTCCATGGACAGGGGTGGGTTAGAATCATATACATCACGTATATAGCGCCCTAGTTAATTTACAATTAATTCACAGTACAAGGTTCAAGCTGCGTTCACACATAGACGCCGCTTCTACTACGATGGAAGTGGCCGAGAGCGTGGTCAATCGGGGTCAATCGGGGCTAATCGTGGGAGGATCTCCTTGAGAGTGATAGCTTCGAGTAGAGATTTCTGTGGTCGTATTAAAAACGCAGCACCGTCGGCAACTATTTCGGGCCGTTTTAATAACGCTTTTATGGTACTCCCACTACGCCCCCACTACGCTCAAGACAATCAATACGCGTACTAGAAGCGTAATATGGTCAGCACCAGCGTAGCGACATCGTCATACAGTATTCTAGGTCTGTGTTACAACGTAGTATGACATTGCGGCGCTTTTGAGGTAGAAGCATCGCAGTACAGTCGTGATGTAGTCTTTAATTTCCCGAATTGCTGGATTTTAACGGCGATAATGCCCCGATTTGAAAACTTTTTTCAGATCGGGATGATCGGGGTAATCGATATGGTCTTTGTAAGACGCAGAGCTGTGTGAAAGGGGTATACGGAACAGTTAACATGAATCAAGGACTCTGTACCCGACTTCAGTGACCCTGCTGGCTGATAAATGGTAGCAAACCACAGTAAGATATCATTAGAAAAACGAAACAAGGAAGAACCTAGTTCAAATATGCAGAACGCCACATTTACATTTCAAATACGTTAGCAATATACATTAAAGCATGAATGGCCATAACTCATGCTGAAGTCACACAAATACCTCGTTGTTGTCAACTTCATAACTAGTACATTGTTCAATAGATTTGTATTATAGACACATAAAAGTGTCCTTTATAAATACAAAAATATACTGTGTATAAATAAAAGGCCTCAAACTGTGAATTCGCTCACATTTAAGACATATCTATTCCCTACAGGTGTCGAATAGTACAATGTCTCACAGAATGGACAGTATTATCTAAATTGCAGAATAAACTCATAAGTCTAGTAATGTCATGCGAATGTTTGGTAGATATATTTAGTTAAGATACATTGTGCACTCAAACGTTTTTCATACATTGATGTATAAGCTAGTACTGGACGAATTCACTAAATCATTTTTGCCAGCTTTGTTTGAAGATGTCTAAATTTGAATTATGGGTCATAAGTCCATGCAGTGTGAACGTCGACACGTTATAAAAAGGTCACAAAATATGACAAAAAAAAGCTTTGTTTATATAATGAATAGGTATTAAAGTATATCTAAAGATACTCTTTGTACACGTAATAAACAGGTCACAATATATAACTAAAGATAAACTTAAAACACGTACTGAATAGGTAACAAAGTATAACTAAAAATAAACTGTATACACGTAATAAACAGGTAGCAAAGTACAACTTTTATGGATGGTTTCGTTACCATGGATAACTCGCTATTCGTCTAACGTTTCTTTGTTACATTTACAGATTGCCCCTGTTCCAATGTGGTTCGTACGAATATATAGTACCTCTGGTCGACCTCCAGGATATAGAACCAAACAGATGTAACACTGCCTTTATAGCCGGTAAGTCTGATGTTATCTTATAGAGAAAATATACTCAAATCATTCTATTAGGTACAACAAAATGTTTAACCGTTTCATTGAAATAGTAAGGCAAACAATAATCTTCTTTAAATACTCTTACGGAAATAGTAACACATTATTACATGTTCCATTGTAGTTTGTTTATTGTATGCAATATAAAATATCACATTAAGTCTGTTCATTACATGTGCTGTTACACATTTCATTGAGTCTGTTCACTGTATATATTTAACATATTGCACTCAGCCTGTTCTCTGTGTGTGCTTCCTAATTTGTATCCAAGTTAATCTATTCAATGTATGTGTTATAGCATGTTCACGAGTCTCTTTGAATATTAAAAAATCTCATTGTTAATATTATTTTTGTCCTCTTCCCCCTCATTTGACGACATCACAGTTCTTGCTTATTTATAGGAATAAAGACATTTTCCTGATGTGTTTCATAAAGACACATAATTGACACAGGCAGTCTATCAGTTTCAGAACCTACAACTACGATTACAAAACAGTTTACACAACTCCAGTGTTGACAATACATCATTTTACTCCAACGCTTCACAAGTTCTGTCCATTAAGAACAGCTCGGCCCATCAAATAAACCAAGACTTCATCTACAACAACTTACAGACGGTATGTAATCGCCGAATAACTGAAACGTAATCGTATTAAAATCTTAAAGCACAATATTCCTAGAAAGTTTAAAAAATAAATCAAAATCTATATTGACCAATATGGTATTTATAATTTTCGGTTACTGCACAATATGTTTCATCAATTGTTGTATAATGCAATTTACATTTAAAAGTGACAAAAGTACGTATGATATATTGATTCCAGCCAAAATGGTTAAAAAGGTAATATGTAACCAGGTTATTTTCAGAAGCCAGTTTTCTGTAGTATCAGAGTCCGTTGACTGGAGGGTAAACGTAAAAGACCCTTTCTCATTTCATTGTATTTCTGCAAAATGTAAGTTTCGGAGCACTTTAAAAAGGCTTTTATAATATGCATCTTTTTCATACTTTTTGCCTTAATAACATTTAATCAAAATTGTCAGATCGTGCAGTAAAGGTTAACTGTGTGTGGCTTTCATGTAAGTCATTCGTATTCTGTTTTAATGTTCATTTACGCTGTGATACAGTATTACACAATCTGATAACGACTGGTGAATTTTAAG
>NW_018408850.1:0-2190 GCF_002113885.1 Mizuhopecten yessoensis | reverse complement strand
GCTGAAACATTAGCCGAGGCAAGAAATCAAGGTAATATTCAACATTTGAAGAAAGCGACCAAATAAATAATGAATTATTAATAAACCAAGATTTGTTGGTCCTGCATTTGAACGATTTGAGAAACAGAGCAAAAGAGAAAACATAACATTGATGAAGAAAATGATAAAGTCACTGGACCGTACAAACTAGAACCAACACAGCAGTTGCTGCTTGAAATAAGACGTACTGCCCAGGATGTGTATATGGTGGAAATTTAGTAGGTCTAGGACTCAAGCGTGTTTTATACAACATGGCCCTTCGGGCGAGGTGATCTAAAAATAATGAACATTTAAACTATTTATCAAGGCATTAGCAATGTTACGAAATTGGAAAACTTGAAGTCTATGATGTGATATGCATGAACCGTTGCCTGATCATATTTTACTGAGTAAATAATAGGATTGAACAGCAGGCTAGGCCTATATATGTGTTTCTCCTTAGGTTGGCATGACAAAGACAAAGATGAAACGGTTAGTAAGAAAATAGTGATGCAAAGTATATACAGTGGAATCTGTATTAACCGAACACTCAAGGGAAATTAAAAAACCGGTTGTTTAACAAAAGTGGTCGTTTAATAAAGTTTGACCATTTTTTGTACAGAATTACAAAACCCACTATAACCAAACAACTCCTTATTCAGACAACTGTAAACAGACCACCACACCAAGCGCACATTTACATGTGTATATACAGGTAGTTTAAAACAACATCGTTCAATAGATCAGGTTAATAACTAAACAATAGTCGAGAGATGATTATAAAAGTAAACAAACAACTAAGAGTGTTTGAGAAGAATTGTCATTTCACTGAAAACAAACAATCGACGGAGATTTGTTAAAGTTCTCAACTTACACGACTGTGTTTTCGGTAATTACCATGATTTTAGCAAACTTGTTACGAAAGATATTGATGTTGAAATGATAGCGGTTCCTGTGGTGGTCAAACAGATTGGTTCACGTATATAATTCCTTTATTTTACTATGGAAACTGGAAAGAGAATCCAGTTAAAAAAATGGCCTAAATAAAGCCGATGGCATGTTGCCGAAAAACGGACCGGTATTATTGTCGTTAGTACTTTGGCATTGAGAAGTACAGGGATGTTATTAAAGGCTTTTATTATAGATTAGGAATTAGAAACGATATATTTGCTAATAAAAAGATGTTAAGTGCGCATTTGTGCTGATAGTTAATGTTAATTTCGCACGAAGGTGTAATACTAATTTGCTAGTTACTAGTTTAGTAAAAAATATTGATACAAAATATATATTATGAAGCAGATGATATAGGGGAGATAAATCCATGTATGTTTAAATTATATACAAATATTTAATTCATATCTTAAGCTATACAATGTGATGAAAAGTAAGGGATTAAACAATAACAATATATATAAAAAAAAAAAATGAGAACATTCAGCTAGAAGATTTTAAAATTCATGTAGTATATGTGTAAGATGTATTGCCAGTGTTCTATGTGTAAATCTTTCATCCCATCGAGTTTCAGACAAAAAAATCTCTAACGGCCTATACCGTTCAAATATCATCCACTCGAGAAGAATCCAGATTCAATCACAGAACACAGATATGTAGATAGCCGATAACTCTGGTTTCTCCAATGACAATTTTCACATTATTGATAAAATCATGATTGTTGTAGAGATATAATAAAAATATGATAGTCAATAAGTCCAAAAAATCAAACAGTTAATTAAACTACTCTTATCGCGTAAACTACTCTTATCGCGTAAACATAATAAAAATCCGTTATACAATGAATTATACATACTTGTATAATAACTTAACAAAAGAACATAAATATATCAAGAAATCGGAATCGTTATAAAAATGGTAACAGAGATATAAACTTGCATTATAAAAACTTATTATAATTTTTGGAAGATCTTAACTGTTTTACTCACCGAAAAAGTGTTACAGTCATTCATCCCATCCCACAACTCAAATCAATGTTCTTTATCAGTAGGCCTTACGGCTCATTAGTCAAAACTATATACAAACAAACAGAGAGTGATCCATAACGGAGTGTTTACATGCTTCAATGAAACAGTATTATAAAAATTAACCCTTCAATTATTTATTTTTTATCCGGAATGGCAAATGTACAAATGTTCCCGTTATTCCTTAACATTGTTA
>NW_018408849.1:1047165-1054566 GCF_002113885.1 Mizuhopecten yessoensis | reverse complement strand
ACTAATTACATGTGTCTCAGAACTTACTCCTGTTATAAAAACAGTATTGCAAACATTTTCATTAATATTGATGCACATTAATGTAAATATTAGATAGTACATTTTGATAGGCGTGTCATGTAATTGAAATGAAAACACACATACAGGTACATTGTGAATATAGCAGTATAGATGAACGGAGAAAGGCAGGTAATAGGTTGTATTTCTATTCGTACGAAGATATTTCTCCTGTGTCTTCAATTCCTTAAACAAAGTCTCAAAACGACATATTTGAGAAAAAATTATACTTTATTCAAATAAATTATAAATATATCGTGTCTCTCAATCAATGGTATTCAACATTAAAAATAATGTATATATAATATATTGTTTATTATTAAATGTGACATACCGTCGGCAAATTTAATTCAAAAAAAGGCAATACAGACTGAAAACGATAATTTACAATGGAAAGCTGTAACGAACTCGCACAAGCTTCGAAAACAAAAGATATGTGAACCGACTTGTTAAACTTCCGTGGACAGATTCACTATATTACGGTTATACACATTCGAAGGAGCTGTATGAAAACGAGGTTCATAATGTTATGTATAAATAATTTAATCTTGCTGGTAACAAGCATTTTGATTGGCTTAAAAAACTATGTTATCAGCCCATAACGTAAAAAATGACTTCGCCTTTTGTAACGTCGCTTTTGATTGGCTGATACAGCGGCGTAACAATTTCTAAAAGAAAAGGGTCCATCAATGAAAGTAGATTTCCAAGGGATTGTGTAAAGCAGATGAAATTATAAGGATTAATTCGCGATTTAAGATGAGAGCACACTCCGTTTTTTGTGTTATAGCTCCATAACATAAAACATATATCCAAGGTAATCCTTAAATATTATTATTATTGTGTCACGTTGTTAGGCATACTAATTACATTGAGTAAAACTTTGCTGTGTTTAATCAAATAAAAGGATATATTACGTCTTTTCGTATTGCAGAGTTATCTGCTCTTGTGAGCAGATATTGATTGTTACGTCATTAGTTTATGTGAGAAAATTACGTCGTTTTCTCAAATATCTATGACGTTACTCTCACAAACAAATGACGTAACAATCAATAACTGCTCACAAGAGCAGATAACTCTGCAATACGAAAAGACGGAATATATATATATATATAATTGTACATGCTTCAATATGACTGTTATATAAAAACGTATTTAAACAGAATTTTAGTATGACATGTATAGCTATTGTATACATACAATATTTGCATATTGCTCTATGTCATCTCATAGTAGTTACTCTGTGACTTACCATTTAAGTGATGGCAATCATGCATATACCAGTAACTTTAATCAGGAGGGGTGTGAGCAGACTAACTCAAGCCTATCACGTGATCCCCTTTCTTACCTCAATACGTGTGAGAGGTTACCTGTGTCTGATCGTACTCTGATTGTTAGGTATCTGTATTTATAGCGCCATCACACTTGAATACTATGTAAAAGGAGAGGAAAAATTCACGGCTAGACCGGGGTTCGAACCTGGGACTATCCCCACTCTAGACGGAGGTTCTACCATTAGAGCTAAATAACGAAAACTACTTAATGCTGTTTCTTTATGGACAATATATCCAGAGTAAACAAAAGACCGATATTGTGTTTTTCGGTTCAGTCTTAGAAAAAAAACCTGTTATGAAACTCTCCATGGTGTTTGATAGAAGTATCTTATCATCATAATTATTAAAGGAAATTATTTCAATTGTTTAGCAACTGAAATTTTGTTTGTTGTTTGTTGTTCACTACCTGCGGAATTAGGAACTATCTACTTATATTACTGTCGACCTTTATTGCATTTGTAGCAACTGGACTGGGTCGAACTTCGGCGACCAGGTATCTCATTAGGTTAGAGCGTCCGTCTAGAGGTCGGAGGGTCCCGGGTTCGAACCCCAGTCTGGCCTTCGCATTTCACTTTTTCCTGGTACAAAGTTTGAGCGCAAGGAAATATTCCCGCGGAGAGTGGTATCGGATCTCGTTTATCTTCGGGGTCGAAGACTTTATTGAAGGAGGGAAGAATGTACAGGAACTGGATTAGGTCGATTGTCGGCGACCAGGTGGCTCATTTGGTAAGAGTCAGTCTAGAGTTTGGAAGGTGCGGGGTTCGAACCCCTGTTTGGCCGTTGTATTTTCATTTCTCCTTTTACATAGAACACAATACATCTCCACCACACATGCAGACATACACACATATGCTGATATTAGCAAGGTGGCATAGGACTAGTAGTTTGCGCCTGATAAGGCAGCTCCTGCGAATTCCTCAAACATTGTATATCCTAATTGTAAACCTATGTACTGTAAAGCGCTTTAGAGTGGCTTATGTTAGCTAGATAGGGCGCTATATCAAATGTCCGAAAGTCATTAGTGATAAACATAGGAAGGGAGACAACTCGTACCTATCTGTCTCCCTCAGTAGGGAATGGAATCATACAAAATCTTGAAACAAATGAAACGTCATTATCAGAACAAAGAAATATCATTTACTCGTCTCCATCAAAATACTCCAAACATTGTCCCGAACTATTTGCTACCTGTATGTTTTTCTGTGTATAACTCTATCAGAAGTTATATCTATATTGTTTGGACAGGTTAAACAAATCGTGACTGGCTTTAAAGACAAAAGTCTTAACGGTCAGATTTGAAAAGAGAAATATTTAAAAAAGGAGTTTATGTAAAGAATTGGTGAAACGATGCATAATAAGTTAATAATTGAAAAGTGCATCAAATAGCTTGAAGACAAATAACCTTATAATAGAAAGTGAGATTGGCAAATGAAAAAGCATAACAGATTCCTATGGCAGAAAGCGTGTAATTAGGGGAAGATAATCGAGGAAATTCGATTCGTATCAGAAAACACATTTTACAAGAAAATGTCACGCTACAAAAAGTATCAAACTTTTTTTCAATACTAATTAGTATGCAAAAGAAAATCTCGGAAAAAGCACTTTCTATGATAAAATGTTTCGCTTTTAACTCCACCAGGAACTATAGAATTAAAAGATGAACCATAAGTTACTATCTGCTTTTACTAAAAATAAATGCTCTTAAATCATTCTATTCATATAACATACATATGCATTACACAACCAGTAAACATCGGTTAAAAGTGTCATACGTTTTCTTCTAAATGGTTAAAACAATGACACCTGTCTAACTCGGTACCCTTCTGTATAAATAAAAAAGTTAGATTAGACAGGTTGTCAGGATACAGTACTTTTATATGGTAATTGTACAAAGAATGTATATAGACACTGTGAATATTGTTCAGACCAGGTCCGTAAATCAGGGATAGACCTAAACTGAAGTCCACAATTGTTTTATTATATGACATTTTACAGTGAGATTAATCATTTTTCAAGTCTTAAACACATGGATGGCATTGGACCATTTTGGAATCCCAGAGTGAAGGACTTCAAATACAAAATAACATACACAAAAATTCAATTTCAGATTCAATTCATGTGATATTTAATTTCAAATAAATATTATTTGCACAATAGACATTAATTTTCACGTAGTTCAGAATTTGATGAGATAGAATTCAGTAGTGTAATTGGTAACAGATTTACAGCCTGGCTGGGAAATTACCTATTTTCAGTAGCGGTTTGTAACACTTCTCTATTCATAGAACGAGGTCTGTAATATATTTACAGAATCGTCACATGACGTCGCTCCTCCAATCAGGGCTGGGAATTAGCACCAGTCAAATAATAATATAACTTATAACTATATAATTTCATTAAACTTCTGAGCAACAAAATACTTAATTTTCGACTTGTGCGATATATCAGTACCATTTCTCAGCATGATGATATCGGGAACTTGTATCAACTCATACCTTAAAATAATGCAACATACCAATAAAACTAGTATATTTACAAAATGTACAAATATATGTGAAAAACATTAATAACGATCGTATGAAAAAATCCACAGACATGTTTATGAATAAATAGGTATTTTCAAATTTCCTATTTTTTTTTGTTTTGTTAGCAGATTAAGTTTTAAACGACTTGTGTACCGGTACCACTGGTAGTTCTTATCACGAAGAAATATATTTACGTCACCAGTGACGGTGACAATGGTTATTTAACACTAAGGTCTCCAAGGACGGATTATAAAACATCTTAAAGGACCCTTGTCACATCTGCAGGCAAAACACTAAAGAATTCCACTATGGTTTTTCGTGCATACAGTAACCTCCCTTGTATTTACTTTTGGATACAACTATAGCTGGACTTGCCCGTTGATTAGGCAGCTCAGTTTGTTTGAGCGACAGTGATCGAGGTCACAGTGTTCGAATCACGGTCTGGTCCCGTTGTCGTTTCACACCTTGACCATTTTCAGTTTTGAATTCTGTTGTTTTTGTTTTGATTTTGTTTTAGTTTTTCTTTCATGAAAATCTCACAAGGTATGATTTTCTTTTCAGATTTTTTTTATAAAAAATATATCCATGCTGAAAAAATTGTTTCCAATGCATAGTAACGGTTTTATAATGATGATGATCCTTAAAAACACTGTTATACAGCCTTGTAGAATAAATACATTGTACTATAGTATATCTCAGCGGAAACTTAGTTATTTTATCCTTATTCATAAAAATGAAGAAATATAGGATACAATGCACTGACTGCATACAATTAATGGAGCAAGTTTGATTTGGTATAATATTATTGTTTAACGTCCTATCAACAGCTATGGCCATTTAGGGACGGCCTCTCCTGTGTTCAAGATGCATGCGTGTAATGTGTGCGTGTGTGTTTTGGGAGGCTGCGATATTATCGTTGATGCCGACTTTATAGTGCTACCTCGCTAGAACATACTGCCGAAGGCACCCAGCAGGACACCCCACCCGGGCATAACAAACGCATTATGTCAATTACATTTTATAAGAGGCACTCATTTTGAAGATAAATTCCTGTCACTATTTTGTTTATCAGCACTTTTGAAGAAGATGCACAGCCATCAGAATTGCTGAAATTCCATATAATATCCCGCCGACAACAGCTAACGCGTAAGACCACGATAGCGGAAGTGACGTCTTACAGCCGTAAATGATCACACCCAGTATTGCACAGCAAGCTGAAGTAAAAAGAAACAAAATATATCATTCGTCGTGTTATTGTCAGGGTGTAAATTGCTTTAACAGAAGTAATAATTGACCAATGTTTCTAGTATTGGTGGTCATTTACGAATAGTCTGAGCTATTAAAATATTAAATTTGGTGCGATATACCAATAAATAATTTCGCTTCAAAATACAGCTGTTTAATCACTCTTAGGGACATCAACATCTACGGACCTCTGATAATCATAATAACAATATATGTATCTTGGATTAAATTAACATTGGCATGCTTTCTCTAGGTCGAAATGACTAATTCGTCTACTATGTCAAAATATCTGTTCCGCCCCTTTTTGAATGAACGCTCTCATTACCCTATGACTGTATTACATATGTACGTATTTAATATAGCTTGTTGTCATGACTCATCTTGTACCACTGCCATTTATATTGTGAACATAATGTTGTATTAATGCATATTTGTAGATAAAGATATTATACTTAGCTGGTGACCTTCTTGTACTCGTCTCTTCCCAATGGGTTCAACATTAAATAGTCTTACCTGCAAACGCCACGGCGACAAGACTGGCGATATATAGTGAAACGTTGTACGATGATTGTGTGACGAAGATATAAAAGACCAGGAGGAGGAGACCAATAAACCCTGCTACTAATGCTAGGGACTCGAACGCCTGGGTCGCTTCAAAGTAACCTGTAACATAAATAAAAACCTATAAACCCTGCTACTAATGCTAGGGACTCGAACGCCTGGGTCGCCTACAAGTAGCTTGTAACATAAACAAAAACCTATAAACCTTGCTACTAATGCTAGGGACTCGAAAACCTGGGTCGCCTCAAAGTAACCTGTAACACAAATCAAAACCAATAAACACTACTACTAATGCTAGGGACTCGAACGCACGGGTCGCCTCAAAGTATCCTGTAACATAAACAAAAACCTATAAACCTTGCTACTAATGCTAGGGACTCGAAAACCTGGGTCGCCTCAAAGTAACCTGTAACATCAATAAAAACTTATAAACCCTGCTCCTAATGCTAGGGCCCCGAACGCCTGGGTCGCCTCACAGTAACCTGTAACACATAAAAACCTTTAAATTAGGAAAGATTTACATGGTGAGCTTACTAAGGGTTATAAGACCAGGTGTTCCGGAATGGTAAGCGTCTTCTGCTTCACCAACGACACCAGCAATGTTTATCTAGGTCAAATGTACGTTAGATTACGTCCTCACACATTATACATTTCAGCTACAAGGCTACAGTCAACATTATTTCCTTCCAACACAATTCGGGTTGCAGTGTTAAATTAATGGGGAATCTTTCAGCTGACCCAAACTCTAAAAGACAAAAGATGTTGATACACTTAAGAAGAAATGCGTCCGTGATAGTGTTTTCCGGATGTGAACTGTTAAAACAACATGTTGTGCATCTACAAGCGTAAACACTAAAGCGTCTTAAATACCTACAATTTATCATTATATTTAAAATACTTTAAGTCTTCAATTTGCCATTGCTTCACCATGATTTTGTAGAACGACTGTACTTCTAGATGTAAAAATTTACTTGTCTCTGAGAAATACAATGATTTTCCATGCAGTACCTCAAATAGCCTTCCTTAATTTTTAAACTCCTTTCCGAAGACAAAAGTCGAACAACCATGGAGGAAAAAAACATTGCCGATGACAAAATCATGACGTCATAATATCAAAGCGTAAATGGAGCCAAATATGTGGAAGCTATTTTTGTTCGTCGATTTGATCAATGATAACAAGTAATGAATTCCAGTCAAAAGAATATTTTACTACCGGGAAAACATATCTTATAATATCGCAGTTTGAAATACAGATTCACCTAGAGTGGTATGGAAAGAATACCTATGAAACCAGGGAAATGTTACTATTGAAATTTTACTTAACATGGAAATCTATTGGAAATACACACTTGTATAACACATACAGTATAGTAGGATTACCGGAATTATTTCCCTCGTTGCACGCAGACAAGTTTGTTAACTGTTGTTTACGCCATTACAACATAATGTAATAACTTGACATTCACCAGATCTGTAAAGATATGCGCGTGGTTAATTGGACGCGCGCCAAATGCCAGATGTTTATAAAATGCCTCAATCTCTAATACAGAAAACGAACATCGACTCATTTCGTGTGTGGTGATAATTTGACCAAGTAATAACATTTTTTCTCTGGCCACACGTTAACCCTCTATAAATTATTATAGCTAAGTAAGCTTGTACAAAGAAAGCTTCGGGGGGGG